>NC_142171.1:19317715-19489390 GCF_029865625.1 Vigna umbellata
ATGCACTCGGTTCAGAAAAAGCTAAGGAGTTTAATGCTGGAACGGATGGTATGTTGCGTTATTTGGGAAGAACTTGCATTCCCAATGATGGAGAGCTGAAACGTATTATATTGGAAGAAGCTCATCATAGTCGTCTTAGCATACACCCCGGTATGACTAAGATGTATCAAGATCTTAGGAAATCTTTCTGGTGGCCGGGAATGAAGAGTGATGTTGCACGCTTTGTGGCATCTTGCTTAACCTGTCAACGCGCCAAGGCTGAACACCAACGTCCAGGTGGATTGCTTCAACAATTGGAGATTCCTGAATGGAAGTGGGACAGCATTTCCATGGACTTTGTGACTCATCTGCCACGCACAGTCAAGAATCACGATTCAATCTGGGTAATTGTGGACAGATTAACTAAGAGCGCCCACTTCTTAGCCGTGAATTTGAAGATGTCAATGACAAATTTGGCTAAGCTGTACATCAAGGAGATAGTGCGTCTTCATGGAGTGCCTTCAAGCATAGTTTCTGACCGAGACACGAGATTCACATCTCGGTTTTGGCAATCTTTACAAGGTGAATTGGGAAGCAAGCTACAGATGAGTTCTGCGTATCATCCGCAAACAGATGGCCAATCTGAAAGGACCATCCAGACGTTAGAAGATTTGCTTAGGACGTGTGTCCTGGACCATTTAGGCGCATGGGATGAGGTCTTGCCACTGGTGGAATTCACATACAATAACAGTTTCCAGTCTAGCATTGGTATGGCGCCTTTTGAAGCTCTCTATGGAAGGAAGTGCAGAACGCCACTTTGCTGGTTTCAGGAAGGAGAGAATGTGCTAACTGGACCAGAACTTATCCAGCAAACTACTGATAAAGTGAAATTGATTCGGGACAGATTGAAGACATCCTTGAGCAGACAGAAATCTTATGCAGATAGGAGGAGAAGACCCTTGGAGTTTGCAGCAGGAGACCATGTATTTTTAAGGTTGAATCCAATCACTGGAGTGGGAAGAGTTGTTCGTCCAAAGAAGCTGTCTCCCAAGTTCATAGGACCGTATCAAATTCTGAAGAAGATTGGACCAGTAGCTTATGAGCTTGCTTTGCCTCCTCAACTATCAAACCTTCATCCTGTTTTCCATGTGTCTCAACTCAGAAAGTATATAGCCAATCCCTCTCATGTTTTAGAACTGGAAGACATTCAACTACAACCTGATCGAACGCTGGAGTTGCAACCAATCCGCATTGATGATGTTCGCACTAAATTACACAAGAGGAAGGATGTTCGATTGGTGAAGGTAGTGTGGGATGCCAAGAATGGAGATTCAACGTGGGAGGTGGAGAGTGCAATGAGGGACTTATATCCACACTTATTCATAGGTAAATTCTGAATTTTCGAGGACGAAAATTTTTGTAGTTAGGGAGAATGTGAGACCCTGGATAATTAGCAAATTTAATCCTGACATCACACCACTAACACACACACCACGTCACTGTTGCGGGTAATTAAAAAACCCACTTTCAACTCTGATTTTCACCTCTGCAATGCACAGAAAACTGAACCACCATCATTCTCTGCAACATTAAAAACGCACCACTCCTTACATGCACACCTGCCACTTGTCACGTTAGAAACTTACAAATCAGAATTTAGTATGCAGGTGTCAGTCTTGGACATGTTTGTTCAAGCAAACGTTACTTTAACAAAACCAAAGTGTTCTGAGAACCCTTTCACCTGCACACTCATTCATCTTCTTCCTCAGAAAACCAAACTCTTCATTTTCTCCAAATTTCTCTCTAAGAATCCTTAACTTCTCTCTATCAGAAAACTCACGTTTCCTCTCTGATCACAATTGCAGCACCATAGGAATGTTAGTACTGCTGTGATCTCCATTTTGGACCAAACAGAAACTGAATCCAATCTGGTAAGCCTTCTTACTGTATTTCGTTCTTAGGTTTCTGGAAGAATAGAGTTTTAGTGCATGCAAGTATGTAGTCTCAGAGTTCTGCAAATTTTGATTAGATTTGTTTTGGAAGAATCAAGAATATAATAGAAGCATAGTTGGATAAAGCCATTTTCATCTAGGACAAGTTGGAACTTCAATCCGGGTAAGGGAAGCTTATATGTTTAATTCATACTGCTTGATTTTATAATCTGAGTTGCATGTATATGAAATCTGATATTTGAGCCTTATGAACGTTTACTGATATGAGATATAAATTCTGGTTCATTTGCATGTTGTTTTGGATACGCATGAAAGATGTGTGAATGTTATAGAGTTGGAATGATTAGATCGATTGAATCTGTCATGAATGAACACTGCTTAATTGTATTATATATGTTGTTGCTGATTTTTGATTTAAATGTATATTGATTTGATTCTGTATAAATGGAGTATGGTGATTGTATATTTGGAATGATCCAAATGTTGAAATCTGTATGATTTGATGTATTAAATCTGAAAGGAAAGTTGTCAAGTTCATAAAAATCGAAATCTGGAAAATTCTGTTAAGAGTTGAGAAATCTGGTCTCTGTACTGATAAAGGACGTTCGTCCCTGTACGGTCTTAAACCGTTCGGTTTTCAGTTAAGCTTACTTAGACTAGAATTCTTTCATTTGGAAAGAATTCTGCCCGAGAATGAGCGTCCCTAGTTGATGATCTGAGCGTTCGTCTAGCTCAGTAATATTTAAATATTTAAAACTTTATAAATGAGTGACGTTCGGCCTTAAGTAGAGCGTCCGTCCTTAATAACGTTCGTCCTAAATGAAGTTCGACCTTCTGTTGAACGTTCGTCTACAGAGCGTTCGTTTCTATATTGAACGTTCGTTCATAACTGGTGTTCGGTCATATACCTAAACGTTCGTCCTACCCAACGTTCGGTTTATACCAACGTTCGTTCTGATTGTGCTCGGTCATTGACTTAGCGTTCGTTCCAAAGCGGGGTTCGGTTTCTAAACTGAACGCTCGTCCCTATTATTGAATTTTGAGCGAACATAACTGGCGTTCGTCCAAATTGTTAAATTACGTTCGTACTTGGACTGCCAGTGCTGTTCTTCTGAAATCAATTATATTGCTGGTGTATCTAAACACTTATCACTGGTTTTATTCCTTGGGTTCTATCTAGATTCTTTACACTTAAAATCTTTCAATGTATTATTCATCTCTTCTAAAGATCAGTATTTTCAAATTATCAAGAGTTGAAGCATATTAAGTGAATAAATGACTCGTTTCTTTTGTCCAGAAACGTGAAATCAAAGGTTCTGTGATAAGTTCATTTTATTTGATTAAAGAATGCATGACGTTAATATTAAGAGAGTGAAATACAGAATGGAGATATTATAATTATGAAAGGATATGATGGTTGAACACGACATGATATGATTATATGATTTTGAACTTGAATGAGCGTTCCATGGAGGAGCTTCTCAGTTGTATTAAATGCTAAATTTGTAAAGTATGAACATGGACAAGTTACTGATGGCTTGGTCCATCCTGATATTCCGTGATGCTCATCTTCACGTAGAAGGGGGTAGTCATGCGTGGGAATGGCAGGAGGTCATTCGTATCCCTCACTTAGCAGGGGCGAATGATTAACCTCAAGTGGAGGTCATTCGTATCCCTCACTTAGCAGGGGCGAAGGATTAACCGCATGTGGAAGCTGATTAGGTATATCCCGGCTACCACACCACTTGGGTGCAAGGACGCCTGTAACTACATGGTTCATACAGTTCAGTACAGTCTGTTTTATATAGATTTATATGTTAAATTTTATGATTAAGTTGTTTGATGTATCTGTGAATTAAATTGTGAACTGTATGTATGTTGTATTAATTAAACAATATAAGCTTACCCTTGCAATTTTCCTGGTGCTGTTTACTGTCCATGTATAATCCGTCTTGTCAAAATGCAATGATCATCCGTTGTGGATGTGAGCAGAGGGTGATGCATCTCTTGAAGTATTACTGGAAGAAGAAAATTTGGAAGATGCAAACCTGGTTGAAGTTGAAGTAAAAGCTGAACAGTAGAGGCGCGATTCCGTAGCAGTTTTAGTCTAGTGTGTTGTGCAGTATTTTTGGCAGTTGTATATATATATATAGTTCTGCAGATCTGTTTTGTATTTATCTGAAAATTTGGAATTCTGTCAAGTGCTGGACTGTATTTTGATATTCTGTATTTAAATTCTACAGAATGGATAATCAGAACTGGTTTCTGTTTATTTTTTTTTATGAATTCTGAACACTGCAGATTTTACTGTACGTGCTGTATGTTAAGTTTTAAAATTCTGAGCTACTGTAATATTCTTAAGACTGCACTGTTTATCTCTGTAAATGTGATCAGTTCTGGTTAATGGTAATTATCATTATTTGGGATGTTACAGGAAGAATACAGAGCAACAAATTCTGCACTCCAAGCCATGACAAAAACCGTGAGGTAGCTAGATGTATCTTTGTGCAGCTCTCCAAATTAATTAGTTGTTTTCTCCTCCATTCAAGAATTACGTTCCAAGCTAAAGGTGTGGCTGGACCATAAGCTGTGAGCTTTTGAAAAATTAAAAGCAAAACTTGAAGTGAAAGAACATGGAGAGTTAAAAGAAAATCTGCACCAAAACTTTTCATGTGGGCCGTGACACCACCTTAATAATACTAATTTAATCAATTTCAGCACTTCATTCTCCTGGCCGTGATATGCTTTCAAGCCTTAACTAACTTCCAAAATAAAGTGGAGAATAAAGCGTGAGTGGTGGCCCCTTTTTGGATTCCGTGTGTTTCTCTTCAATTAATGGCCAAGCCATTTGGAGATGTACGTTAGCCAAAGAAAGGTTGCGGCTCCCACTTCTATTCCAAAGCAAAATGTTGAATCTTGTAGCATCTTTGGACGTGCAAAAATATGGGAGGCCGTGTGATGTCTACATTTTTTTGTTCCAATTTATATTTTGGCTTGCCAAACTGAATGGCCATGGAATGTCTTCCAATTCATCATGCTTCTAGGAGAAATGAGTTGCCAAGTGAGCCAATATTCTACTTCAAATTTTCCATTTCAACACACAAAATAAATCAATACAGTGCAGCTTCTTCCAAGTAGATAACACAGTGTGCTCTTCCAAATGTCCTAAAAATATTTACAAAATTTTCCCTGCACTCAATAATGTAGATAATTAGACTCAGATAATTCAAATTAAGTAAAATAAGAATTTCTGATCAAATTAAGCACAATCAGTAAAAATGGGAAAATGCTGGACAATTAAGCACAATTCCCCGATTAATTCTAGTACAATAAACTAAATGAAGTGTAGAAAATAATGATTCATCACTTATGTACTAGCAGAGTCCGCTCGGCATAGATCGAGCGCTCAGCCATTCAGTAAATGGACGCTCGCCCATGGTGTCAAGGAGGGCGAACGTCTAGCCATTCAAGAGCTGGACGTTCGCCCAAGAGGGGACGTTCGCCCAAAGACTGGGCGTTCGCCCAAGGACTGGACGTCCGCCCAAGAACGAGACGTCCGCTCAAGACTGGACGTTCGCCCAAGATGGGACGTCCGCCCAGGATGGGACGTTCGCCCAAAGACTGAACGTTCGCCCAATGACTGGACGTCCGCCCGAGAATGGGACGTTCGCCCAAGATGGGACGTTCGCCCAAGATGGGACGTTCGACCATGGACCGGACGTTCGCCCAAGGACTGAACGTCCGCCCAAGAGCTGGACGCTCGCCCAAAATATGACGATCGCCCAAGGATGGGACGTTCGCCCAAGGACTGGACGCCCACCCAGGGTAACATCCCTGACCGACCACCATTCCCAACCGATCCGCACTTAGTTGATAACATTGTTAAAGCTAAATGGCACATTAAAGTCCTTAATGAAGATTAAGGTATTCTTGGGCCGTTTCGAGGCCCCCAAAAGGTAAAAGCCCATTGCGATCAGTATAAATAAAGGTCTCAGGTATGATTTCTGGACAGTTCGCTTAGAACGCAACGCATGCATGCATTATATAACGCCCTGTTATATAACTGACTTGAGCGTCGGAGTGCCTTTAGCAGGTACCCGGCCCCTCCCCAATTGGGAGTGTGGAGCAGCACTTGGAGTGGGAGGACGTCCGCCCAACTTGGAATGAAGATAAGCACCAGAAAACGTTCGTCCAGCCAGTACTGTTCGTGCGCGACCGTCCGATCTTCTACAGCGTTCGTCCGTAACCGAACGTCCGCCCGGTCTGCATCAGCTGGAGGGAAAGCGTCCGTCCGCTCGCCAACATTCGTCCGTCCATTAAAGTGTGTTTTAACAGGGTCCGTCCGGACACATCCGAAACATTTGGCGCCCACCGTGGGGCCGTGTGACTTTGGTTACCCAAAGGTGACCACGAGAAATGAGCACAGACAACCCCATCGACAGTACTTCCTAGCCGCACGACATATAGTCTCGGTCGTTCGGCCTCAACATATCCTTGGCCGGTCGGCCTCAGCATAGTCTCGGCCGTTCGTTCTCCACATTTAAGAACGTTCGGTCTTATCACAGTCTCGAACGTTCGGCCTCAACTTCTTCTCGGCCACTTGACCATACGGCCCCCATTCATGACCGTCCGACCTCAAGTATTAGCCATCCGGTACTGTTCAACCACAGATAAATTTGACATCCGCCGTCCGGCCGTTTGGCTGCCAAGGTACGTAATCTGAATTGAACCAATTGGCCTTTCAAACCCGGTGCTTAGCCAAATTTGGCCGTTCGGCCTCAACCTACTCTCGGCTGTTCGGCCTCAGCATGTTATTGGCCGCCCGGCCTTAACACACTATTGGCCGCTCGACCTCGACATATTATCGGCCTGCTCGGCCTCAGCGTATTATTGACCGTTCGGTCTCAGCCTATCCTTGGCCGTTCGGCCTCAGCGTGATCGTGGCCATTCGGCCTCCACATAATTAAGAACGTTCGGCCTCAGCATTGTCTCGGCCGTTCGGCCTCCACATATTAAGAACGTTCGGCCTCAGCATTGTCTCGGCCGTTCGGCCTCCACATATTTAAGGACGTTCGGTCTCAGCATTGTCTCGGCCGTTCGGCCTCCACATATTTAAGGACGTTCGGCCTCAGCATTGTCTCGGCCGTTCGGCCTCCACATATTTAAGGACGTTCGGTCTCAGCATTGTCTCGGCCGTTCGGCCTCAGCCTATCTTCGGCCGTTCGGCCTCGTCATGATTTCGGCCATTCGGCCTCCACATGATTAAGAGCGTTCGGCCTCAGCACAGTCTCGGCCGTTTGGCCTCAACCTGTTCTCGGCCATTTGGCCATAGCATATTTTCGACCTTACAAGGTACAAACACATCTTTCTTTAAACTTGAAATTCGCTATGTTCCCTTCATGGTGCAGGTAACCGGCAACAATGGCGACGAAGGGAAAGACCGTCCGCCCAACCAAACTCCAAGCTGGTGAAAAAGAGTGTTCCAACGAGAACAACTCTCAGCTTGGTTGGGCGACGAAGCGAAAGACCGTCCGCCCTACCAAACTCCAAGCTGGTGAAAGAGTGTTCCAACAAGAACAACTCTCAGCTTGGTTGGGCGACGAAGCGAAAGACCGTCCGCCCTACCAAACTCCAAGCTGGTGAAAAAGAGTGTTCCAACGAGAACAACTCTCAGCTTGGTTGGGCGACGAAGCGGAGGACCGTCCGCCCTACCAAACCCAAGCATGTGAAAAAGAGTGTTCCAACGAGAACAACTCTCAGCTTGGTTGGGCGACGAAGCAAAGGACCGGCCGCACGTAACTTAGCCAAATCTGGCATTCAGCAATCGACCGGCCGTCCATAACTTAGCCAAATCTGGCATTCATCAAGTGACCGGCCGTCCATAACTTAGCCAAATCTGGCATTCATCAAGCGACCGGCCGTCCATAACTTAGCCAAATCTGGCATTCAGCAATCGACCGGCCGTCCATAACTTAGCCAAATCTGGCACTCATCATCAAGAGACCGGCCGTCCATAACTTAGCCAAATCTGGCATTCATCAAGTGACCGGCCGTCCATAACTTAGCCAAATCTGGCATTCATCAAGCGACCGGCCGTCCATAACTTAGCCAAATCTGGCATTCAGCAATCGACCGGCCGTCCATAACTTAGCCAAATCTGGCATTCATCAAGCGACCGGCCGTCCATAACTTAGCCAAATCTGGCACTCATCATCAAGAGACCGGCCGTCCATAACTTAGCCAAATCTGGCACTAATCAAGCGACCGGTCGTCCGTAATCTAGCCAAATATGGCAGGCATAATCAACCGTCCGGCCATTTGTCCTCCAAGGTACACCAGTCAACCTCCATGTGGACCCGGCAATTCAGGGGCCATCTAACAAATCCCTTCACAAAATAAAAGTATGCTCGGGCTTGGGGGGCTTATGTACTAACAGTGTTGGAACAATCGGTACCGTTATAGAGTTGCGCAGCGGAATAAAATATTCGGAAAGCGTGTTACGGTCACAAATCAAGTTTTGATGGTTCGTTTTAGAAAAACAATTTTCTTAGAGAAAATTAATCAAACAGTTAACATGCGTAAAAGGTAAAGAGTATAGAGAGTAGAAAAATTGATACACTGGATTTTTATCCTGGTTCGAATCAAAAGATTCTACGTCCAGTCGTTAATCACTATAAATAGTGATTAACCTTTTTCACTAAAAATGGTTTCACATATTACAACAAATAGTGAATAAAGCAGATAAATAAACCTTCCTTCAACGAACGAACAGGAAGAAGAACACTCTGCCAACTCGAAGAGAACCGCTCCGACTATCGACAAACGAAACGCGAGCTTCTCCTATTCACGAGACCAGGCAGAGCACCTTGCTAACTCGAAGAGAGCTTGCTCCGACTATCGACACACGACACACGAGCCTCTCCTGTTCACGAGACCAAGCAAGGGAACTTGAACTATAGCTTCTGAGAACTTCCTCTGACAAACAGTATTCTGCAAGAGCTTCTGTTCAACAACATTACCTTCTGATTTCTCCAAATCAAAATATATAGCCAAGTACACTGAATGCCAAAGGACAGCTCCCAACTGCCATGAATAATCGATTATTGTAAGTGATAATCGATTATTCAAGTCCGTTACAGGTTTTCAAAAATGTGATAATCGATTATATGAAGTGATAATCGATTATTCAAGTATGACTTGTGATAATCGATTATTGCTTAATCATAATCGATTATTGCAGTTAAAAATGCAAGTTTTACAAGGTTTACAAGAATTTCCTACTACATTTAATTTCTACAACTTGCTTTTAACTAATTCTAATATCTTCTTCAACTAAAACTTCTTGTAGCATCATCAAAACAAATTTCTTCAAGATTTACCAATACTCCTTATTGGTAACAGTAAAGCCCTCTCAAAGCCGAACGGTAAAGCCCGTTCACTAGGAAGCACTCCTCGATCAAAGCAGAGAGGTAAAGCCCTCTCGATTAATGTTGAAGACCGAGAGGTAAATTCCTTTCGATTCCTGTTGAAGGACGAGCGGTAAAATCCCGCTCGGTTAATGTCGAAGGTCGAGAGGTAAAGCCCTCTCGGTTAATGTCGAAGACCGAGAGGTAAATTCCTCTCGGTTCCTGTTGAAGGACGAGCGGTAAGTCCCGCTCGGTTAATGTCGAAGGTCGAGAGGTAAAGCCCTCTCGGTTAATGTCGAAGACCGAGAGGTAAATTCCTCTCGGTTCCTGTTGAAGGACGAGCGGTAAATCCCGCTCGGTTAATGTCGAAGGTCGAGAGGTAAAGCCCTCTCGGTTAATGTCGAAGACCGAGAGGTAAATTCCTCTCGGTTCCTGTTGAAGGACGAGCGGTAAATCCCGCTCGGTTAATGTTGAAGGTCGAGCTGTAAAACGCTTTCAATTCCGCAAACGCAGCCTCCCTCAAACTCATCAGTCCTATAGTTAACCACGGCTAAAGCCAAACGCTTAACTCAGACTTTGGGGGCATAAATGTTTCGGTGGATAATTTTGGGACCGAAAGACTAACCTGTTGATGTGTCTGGGCCGCTCGCTCGCTTCCAAACTCCTGCTATTGGCCGATCGGTGTTGGCACAAACCGATCGGTCTTCCTCTTGACGTGGGAGGATGTACCTGCAAAAGGTACTCCGACGCTCAAGTTAGGCGTGTGGTTTGAAGAGCCTCGGCTCTTGGTTGAATATTTAGTCAATGATCATCGTAGCGTAGAGTGAATAGTGTATAAGTGGAACCTACCTGGCTTTTGGCCCTTCTAAGCTGATATAAGCCCAATAAAATATAAACAAAATAAGATATAAACAGATTACCTGAATATCCGGTTGGTTGTTTGTAACCACTCGGTTAATATTTTATACTGTACAATATATATAACTTAAATAAAAATAATTTACAATTTAAGACACTTTTCCTTATTTAAAAGTTGTTTGTACGGCAACTAAAAAAAACACCAAAAATCTTAAATACTTAATGAAAATGATCAACACAACTGAACGTTAAACCAACTCGTTAATTAATTGATAGAATATTATTTATCAATTAAAAAACTTGTCAATAAAACTAAAAATTAATAGTGAACAGATTTTAGAATAAAAATCAAGATTGATTTGATAAAAATATTGTCAACTCAGTTACCTTAAGTTAATAGGATGTGTTTTTATAAAAACGAAAAATTTAATCATAACTGAATACAGTACTTGGAAGGAGATGTAGAGAGAAAACGCATAAATAGAAGTAACAAAAGGGAAATAAAGGAATGGGCCTATTGGGCCAGGCTCTCGCACTATAATCCGTCCAAGAATAATAATCCTCTTACTTAGAAATCTTGAAAAATTTTGCAGGTGAAAAATGATATTTTAACACATATTTTATTTTACTTTTTTTAAAAAAATAAAAAATATTTTTTAAATCATTTTTATTTTTACGATACATATGAAGATAATGTAAATATATATCTTACTTTTACTATTTGCATTTGAGTTGAGTGTAAAATGCATCATGACATGGTCCTCGAGTTTCACCAAAGTTTGTGAAGGAAGAAAACTCAAGTCATTATCAAAATCCATGTTTTTGGCCCCATCTTTCTAATGTCATCGGATATAGTTAAGTTCAAAATGTTCCTTAAGCTACTTTTACGTCAGAACCAAGCCTACAAATTAAATACTTACCTATCAAATCTACCACATAACAACTTGACAACTAGGCCTTCATCGTAACTTAATTACCTTATTTTATTCATCAACATACATTTATTTTATTATAAATTTATTTTTATTTATGATCAATATAGAACCATCAAAAATATAATTCATATTTCCATAAAGCGTTATCCAAAGACGCCGTAAAAAAAAATTATTAAGTGTCTTCTATTCATTCAGCTATCATATTTTTATTAGTTTTGTGCAGTTCTCATAAAAACCTGTTAGGATCCTTTTTTTCTGCCATAAATTCGAACAATCAATGATACGATATTTTTAAAATATTATCTTCTTACAACAATATTTATTTGAATATAATTCTTTTAAATTTGAAATGTCATACCAGAATAAAATATGGGTTAAATATGTTTTTAGTCCCTGAACTATCAGACGATTTTGTTTTTAGTCCCTGCTCAGAACTTTGATGGTTTTTAGTCCTTATAGCTTTGAAACTCTGAGTATTAGTCCTTAAAAATGGACGGTGTTAAGTTTTTGTGAATGTGGCAAACGGCGATGCCACGTGATCACTGATCTCTGCCTTCACTCTCTGCCACGTGGGATGTTTAACTCTTGAACTGAGGTTATTTGCTGTAGTCAGAAACACTAAGGTTTTCAAGCTCTTGTTTGGGAGCTTGCGAGAGGTAACCATGGCCGCCACAACCAACGCCGCTGCCCCGCCGCGCCAGCTCTCTCAAAAGGAAGCCGACATCCAGATGATGTTGGCAGCTGACGTTCACCTCGGCACCAAAAATTGTGATTTTCAAATGGAGTGCTACATCTTCAAGCGCCGCAACGATGGTAACTAACATTTTTATATTATCTCTATCGTTATACAATAGACAACAGCCTTGTGTTGTGGTGTGGATTTGGTATTAGGTATTTATATTATCAACCTTGGTAAGACATGGGAGAAGCTTCAACTTGCTGCTAGGGTTATCGTTGCAATTGAGAACCCTCAGGATATTATTGTGCAATCTGCTCGGCCTTATGGTCAGAGAGCGGTTCTCAAGTTTGCCCAGTACACTGGTGCTCATGCCATTGCTGGAAGGCACACTCCTGGTACCTTTACCAATACTCAATACTCAGTTCAACAGTTAAACATCCCACGTGGCAGAGAGTGAAGGCAGAGATCAGTGATCACGTGGCATCGCCGTTTGTCACATCCACAAAAACTTAACACCGTCCATTTTTAAGGATTAATACTCAGAGTTTCAAAACTATAAGGACTAAAAACCATCAAAGTTCTGAGCAGGGACTAAAAACAAAATCGTCTGATAGTTCAGGGACTAAAAACATATTTATCCCATAAAATATTAATAACATTTCTCCGCAAAGCCTCCCAGATGAGCAGGACCATCCACGTATCAAATGTTGTTTACACGCGTTTGCTTGCTGCTTTCTCTCGTCATTGCCGCCATCTGACGCTGTTTTGTTTGGTCTCAACATCTGTTTCCCCAAATAAAAATAAAAATCACTTTTTTACTTGAAGATTACCGATGGTTTCAGGTATGACCAGTCTGAATTTCGTTATTTCCTCTAAAATAATTTATCTTTATCTTAAATTTAATAATTATAATTCTTTTTATTATTTTAAATATTAATTAAATAACCTGACTTATTTGTCGTCTCTAATTAAAATAAACTTAACTTTAACGCATTAACAGTCAACGGTTTCATTTTTCTTACATATGCATAACTAACTTAGTAACTAAGAGTGGTGTATATGCAAATATTTTTAATAAAATTTGGCTAATACTTGTGAATATTTATTATTTGAAAATAAATATTTTAATATTAGTTATAAATGAGTGAAATGTAAATATAGTATTAGTGAATTATTTGTAAGAAGTTAAAATTAAAATTTAATTTATATTTAATTAAAATTAATTATATTTTATTAGATAATATTTAATTAAAATAAATTTATAATTTATATTATATTTTTTCATATCTTTTAAAATTTTATAAAATATATGTAATATTAACATATATCTAAAAGTATTTTAAATATTATTTATATATATCATATTCTTATTAATAATTAGGATTACATTGAGTTGAGTCAGGCACGTATAATGTTTAAGGATGACAAAAAAATTTGTGTCTCTAGATATCCGCGGATAAAATTCGCAACGAATAGTTAATATCCACGGATATTTACTATCCGTAAGTTGCGAATAGTGAATATTTTAATATCCGCTTATAAATGAATCGAATGTGGGTATTATACTATCTGTATCCACAAATATCCGGTTATCGCAAAAAATAATAATAAAAGTTTATATTATATTATATTAAGTTAAATTTAATTAAAATTAACATTAATTTATATTTTATATTAAATTTAATTAAAATTAAATTTTAATTTATATCTAATTTAATTTATATTATATTTTTTGTAATTTTATTTTAATATTTTATAAAAATATATTTTTTTAAATATTCGTAAGTATCCGCGGGTTTTAAAATATCCGCAGATATTTTTTAAGCGGATATCCGTGTAGGTAGTGAGTAGATTTTTTTTTATCAGGTCGGGTAGCGGGTAGACACTATCCGTATCCGATCGGATTTAAAAATCTACGGATACTTATTGGCACTCGCAAATATTTTAAAAAAGTATTTAATAAATTTTTAAAATAAAACTTGAATAAAATTACAAAACATTATATAAAATATATTATAAATTAAATTAAATATAAATTAGAATTTAATTTTAATTAAATTTAATCTAATAAAATATAAATTAATTTTAATTTTAATTAAATTTAACTTAATAAAATATAAATTAAATTTTTATTTATATTCTTTTGCAAGTAACATATATTCAGATTACAAATATTATCATACCCACACTCAATGTATTTATAAGTGAATATAAAATCTCCAACGTCAATAATAAATATTCATATAGACTAACTATGAGAATTTTATTTATGGTATTCGCATACGCTACTTTTTTTGTGATATCCTTATTAATAATGCATATTAATATCAGTTTGTTTCCATCCTCAACCGAGTGTTTTGAGTCTCCATTACTTAAAGAACGTGGGGGCTATGTTATTAGATGATGAAAAGATTAATGGTGATATATGAGAAAATGAAGTAACGATCCACAATAGATTAAAAGAGTAAAATATGCCTTATGATAGGAGGAAGTGGACAAAGAAGGTGACTCCAAAATCGTAAAAGAGCTAAGATTTTGAAATGAGATTGTGTGGGTAGAAGAGGTGGTTGTAAAAGAAAAATAGTGGTTAGAATTTGATACCAAGTAGAACACGAGATGGTGCCAAAAAAACGGATCGCTAACTTTATTTATTCAAATTATTAATTTAAACTGAAAATGTAATGATTAAACTAAGGACCGCGATATTCCAACAACAGATTTTTAACACTCTTTTGACAACGCCACGTGTCGCCACCTCATTGGTTCGTTTAAATTTTTTTTTTTTAAACCTATGACCGTAACCCTTATTTTGAGTGAAAATCCTAAAATACCCCTTTCCCTTTCTCTGTTCCATTGCCTTTCCCTTTCTCTGTTCCATTGCAAACGAAGGTCCGTTCTCTTGAGAGGTCGAAGGTTGCGTTTCGTCTCGCTTCGTTCCATTTGCATCCTGTTGTCTCCGGCCAGTTTGGTCTCCTGTTATCGTGCGTAATGGCAAGTTCCGATGACGATTGTCCGACGACTAAGGTAAGTGGTTTTCCATTCCATGTCGTAGCTTGGTTATTCGGTTTGGGCATCACGTAGCATGGTTATTTGATTTGGGTTAATGTTTGGGGTTCGTATCGTTGTGTTGTGGTGCTTGGGTTATTGGGTTTCGTTGTTTTGATGATTTGATTTTGGTTTATGCAGTTGAGTGTTCGTCACACTTTTTCGACAAAGTATATATGTACTTTGAACGAACGCTTAACAAAGGAGCATCGATCATTGATTGCGACAACTCCATTTGCTTGGTTTTTAGATGTCAATGTCAATGTTAAAGTAGGTAGAAATATACTGAGTGAGTTATTGGGTAAGTGGGACGACTGTAATAGTGGTTTTATAGTTGGGAATAAAGTTTTGAATATAAATGAAAATGATATTTATTTAGGGTTGGGACTGAGTACAGATGGTGCAAACATTAACTTAAAGGAAGAGCTGGGCAATAGTGAATGTGTGAAATACATAGGCAAAGGAACAAAGGAATTGAATTCAATATACAAAATTCTAATGCGAAAACAAAAGAAGAAGATTCCTTGTTCTCATTTTTGTAGCCTTTACCTCCTGGTAGGGATAAGTGAGATTTTATTTCCAAAACGTAGCGGGAAAGTGTTTCCCGTAATGTTTAATGTTGTTGACAACTTAAGTGCTTTGGGTAGTTATTGTTGGGATAGTCTAGTTTATCGTTTTCTGTTACATAGTTTGTGCAAAGCTTCAAAAGGCTTGAAGAAAGGCAAAGGTATTTCAAACGTTTACGTCAACGGTTGTGTGTACATGCTGCAGGTAATTAATAGTATTTGATGTACTTACTTAAAATGTTATTTGAATTAAGTTTGTTACAAGTTAAGATGATTTATTTGTCTTAGGTATGGTTTTTTGAGCTGTTTGTTCCACCAAAAGGTCCTATTGATAAATTTCCACGAATATTGCATTGGATGAATATAAGTGTTGGAGACAAGTTCGTTAAACGGTGTATGGAGACAGGTTTGGTAAGTTGTTTGTTATCGAAAGTTTTGTTATGTTTTCATATATTGACCAAAGTTGTGTAATCTGTAATGTGTTGTTAAATTTCAGGTTGTTGACGATGTTTATGGTGGTCCTTCAACGAAGGATAAGGAGGAATACAGACCAACACCTAAAAGAAAGGATGCTAAACCAAGAGGAAAGAAGAAACAAAAAAGAGCTCGCAGAGAAACTTTTATGCGTGCCTTAGAGGAACAAGAATTTCTAATTGAAGAACTTAAAAGGAGGGTTGCAACTTTGGAGGCACAATTGGCTGAAGAGAAGGCAAGAAGGCAAAATAAAGATGACGTTGGACAAAGTGTGCCTCGTACAGAACCATCTGTGAACACTGGTTTTGTATCCCCTACTGACATTGACGGAAATGAACAACCTTTGAAGACGTATGTTAGGGTTGGATCACGAAGGCGTTACAAGGGAAGAGCACTTAGGACTCCATACACCGGGACCGTAGTGCTTAGAATAAAAAATGAGTGATTTGTGTATTTAGTTGATTGAAAATGTTATTTGGAAAGTAATGAAAATTGTAATCATTGTAAATAGATTAAGAAAACAATGTTCAATGTATTCGATTTGGTTCAATGAAATAAAATTTGAGTTTTGGTTTGAATTGGTCTCATATTTTATCTATTCAATACCATTGTTATTATGAGTTGTGGGTTTGTCGATTTCAGAATGTCGTAATTTTTTTTGTCTCCTAAGTTGCAGGCTTGTTTGTAACATGTTGGTGTTTGAGTGGTCATTTTGAGTAACATGTGATGTGATGTGAGTCCAAGGAGTGTGGGGTGACCCCTCATGAGTTGGGGGAGCAACCTGTGCAAGGAATGAGTGAGAGTGCTGAAAAAAGGAGCTGGTAATCGTTTACAGGACCCCTGTAAACGATTACCCGAGAGAAATTGCCAATTTGTACAGAAAGTCCAACACAGGTACTCAGTCAGGTGAACACAGGTCACCATTGGAAAAAAAAGTGACTTTTAGGCAGTTCTGCACCTGTCTGAGGCTGGTGAAGGTGTTGCAGTGGTGGGAGAGGGTGGGTGGTGATGTGATGTCAGTCCAAGGAGGGTGGGGAGACCCCTCATGAGTTGGAGGAGCAAGCTGTGCAAGGAATGAGTGAGACTGCTGAAAAAGGGGCTGGTAATCGTTTACAGGACCCCTGTAAACGATTACCCGAGAGAAATTAAGAATTTGTACAGAAAGTCCAACACAGGTACTCAGTCAGGTGAACACAGGTCACCATTGGCAAAAAAAGTGACTTTTAGGCACTTCTGCACCTGTCTGAGGCAGGTGCAGGTGTTCCAATGGTGGGAGAGGGTGGCTGGTGATGTGATGTGAGTCCAAGGAGGGTGGGGAGACCCCTCATGAGTTAGTAGAGCAACCTGTGCAAGGAATGAGTGAGAGTGTTCAAAAAGGGCTCTGGTAATCGTTTACAGCACCCCTGTAAACGATTACCCGGGAGAAATTGCCAACTTGTACAGAAAGACCAACACAGGTACTCAGTCAGATGAACACAGGTCACCATTGGCAAAAAAAGTGACTTTTAGGCACTTCTGCACCTGTCTTAGGCTGGTGCAGGTGTTCCAATGGTGGGAGAGGGTGGCTGGTGATGTGATGTGAGTCCAAGGAGGGTGGGGAGACCCCTCATGAGTTGGTGGAGCAACCTGTGCAAGGAATGAGTGAGAGTGTTCAAAAAGGGCTGTGGTAATCGTTTACCGCACCCCTGTAAACGATTATCCGAGAGAAATTGCCAATTTGTACAGAAAGTCCAACACAGGTACTCAGTCAGATGAACACAGGTCACCATTGGCAAAAAAAGTGACTTTTAGGCACTTCTGCACCTGTCTTAGGCTGGTGCAGGTGTTCCAATGGTGGGAGAGGGTGGCTGGTGATGTGATGTGAGTCCAAGGAGGGTGGGGAGACCCCTCATGAGTTGGTGGAGCAACCTGTGCAAGGAATGAGTGAGAGTGTTCAAAAAGGGCTGTGGTAATCGTTTACCGCACCCCTGTAAACGATTATCCGAGAGAAATTGCCAATTTGTACACAAAGTCCAACACAGGTACTCAGTCAGATGAACACAGGTCACCATTGGCAAACAAAGTGACTTTTAGGCACTTCTGCACCTGTCTGAGGTTGGTGCAGGTGTTCCAATGGTGGGAGAGGGTGGCTGGTGATGTGATGTGAGTCCAAGGAGTGTGGGGCGACCCCTCATGAGTTGGGGGAGCAAGCTGTGCAGATTACCCCTATAAACGATTTATGGTAATCTGCACCTGTCTGAGGCTTGTGCAGGTGTTCAAGTGGTGGGAGAGGGTGGATGGTGATGTGATGTACTTTTTGAACACTCTCACTCTCACTCATTCCAGAGCCCTTTTTGAACACTCTCACTCATTCCTTGCACAGGTTGTACCACCAACTCATGAGGGGTCTCCCCACCCTCCTTGGACTCACATCACATCACCAGCCACCCTCTCCCACCATTGGAACACCTGCACCAGCCTCAGACAGGTGCAGAAGTGCCTAAAAGTCACTTTTTTTGCCAATGGTGACCTGTGTTCACCTGACTGAGTACCTGTGTTGGACTTTCTGTACAAATTGGCAATTTCTCTCGGGTAATCGTTTACAGGGGTCCTGTAAACGATTACCAGCCCCTTTTTCAGCAGTCTCACTCATTCCTTGCACAGGTTGCTCCACCAACTCATGAGGGGTCACCCCACACTCCTTGGACTCACATCACATCACCAGCCACCCTCTCCCACCACTAGAACACCTGCACCAGCCTCAGACAGGTGCAGAAGTGCCTAAAAGTCACTTTTTTTGCCAATGGTGACCTGTGTTCACCTGACTGAGTACCTGTGTTGGACTTTCTGTACAAATTGGCAATTTCTCTCGGGTAATCGTTTACAGGGGTCCTGTAAACGATTACTAGAGCCCTTTTTGAACACTCTCACTCATTCCTTGCACAGGTTGCTCCACCAACTCATGAGGGGTCTCCCCACCCTCCTTGGACTCACATCACATCACCACCCACCCTCTCCCACCACTAGAACACCTGCACCAGCCTCAGACAGGTGCAGAAGTGCCTAAAAGTCACTTTTTTTGCCAATGGTGACCTGTGTTCATCTGACTGAGTACCTGTGTTGGACTTTCTGTACAAATTGGCAATTTCTCTCGGGTAATCGTTTACAGGGGTGCTGTAAACGATTACCAGAGCCCTTTTTGAACACTCTCACTCATTCCTTGCACAGGTTGCTCCACCAACTCATGAGGGGTCTCCCCACCCTCCTTGGACTCACATCACATCACCAGCCACCCTCTCCCACCATTGGAACACCTGCACCAGCCTCAGACAGGTGCAGAAGTGCCTAAAAGTCACTTTTTTTGCCAATGGTGACCTGTTTTCACCTGACTGAGTACCTGTGTTGGACTTTCTGTACAAATTGGCAATTTCTCTCGAGTAATCGTTTACAAGGGTGCTGTAAACGATTACCAGAGCCTTTTTTCAGCAGTCTCACTCATTCCTTGCACAGCTTGCTCCTCCAACCCATGAGGGGTCTCCCCACCCTCCTTGGACTCACATCACATCACCACCCACCCTCTCCCACCACTGGAACACCTGCACCAGCCTCAGACAGGTGCAGAAGTGCCTAAAAGTCACTTTTTTTGCCAATGGTGACCTGTGTTCATCTGCCTGAGTACCTGTGTTGGACTTTCTGTACAAATTCCCAATTTGTCTCGGGTAATCGTTTACAGGGGTCCTGTAAACGATTACCAGAGCCTTTTTTCAGCAGTCTCACTCATTCCTTGCACAGCTTGCTCCTCCAACTCATGAGGGGTCTCCCCACCCTCCTTGGACTCACATCACATCACCACCCACCCTCTCCCACCACTGCAATACCTGCACCAGCCTCAGACAGGTGCAGAACTGCCTAAAAGTCACTTTTTTTCCCAATGGTGACCTGTGTTTATCTTACTGAGTACCAATGTTGGACTTTCTGTACAAATGGGCAATTTGTTTCGGGTAATCGTTTACAGGGGTCCTGTAAACGATTACCAGAACTTTTTTTCAGCAGTCTCACTCATTCCTTGCACTACTTCGTCCCCCTACTCATCACGGGTAACTCCACGCTTCTTGCGTTCACATCAATCACCAACACCCATCTCCCCACTCAGAAATTGATCAAATCCTTCGCATTAATTACCATTAATTTTAGTGGAAATGCTCTCGTACTTTTCAAATTTTTATTATAATGCTGTGTTCATTTTTCAATCACTAATTTTGTCATTATAACAAACACAAACGCAAAGTAAAAACAATTCATTTCGAAATCCAACCACTATTCTTATTACAAACACATACTGTACATTGTCAAATAACATTAGGTACATATTTCAACATCTTATACATGTCAAAATTGTCAAATAACATTAGGTACATATTTGAACATCTTATACATGTCAAAATTTGATAATTTCTTAGCAATCCTAGACAATGCCGTATAGATGTAGGGCTTCCATTCTGCTAGTGTTCTCGTTGTCCAGGATCCAGTCACACACATATTTCTTTCTAATCCCAAACAGCTCCTCCTGAAACCAACATTTTCCACATTAGAAACCAGGACATACAAGAATATTATCAAACACACAGTTCCAACTTACAGTTGTATATTCAGGCATGCTTTTCCCGTTGTATTTTTCATCTCCATCCCAGATTTCCATTGCTTTCAACATTATTACTCCACAATCATGTCTGAAATAATATACCCACAACATCAGATTACTTTTGCCCATATACATCACAATATAATCCGCCACTACAGTTCAAGAAACTTACAAGTTTGGTTGGGATGGGATATTTGCTTGTTTAACTGTCAAAGGAGCAATACTACCTTCCGGTATATTCATCAGGATGCAAAAAAAACCGTGCCATATTTTCAGCCTACCAGTTAACAAAAACAATAAATACTTAAACAATGCAGGGTTATGTCATAATCACACGGTAATCAACAATGAAAGATGTCGAATCTTACAACGGCTGTGTCTATCCTTTTGCGGTCTCTGATCCCCTTCCCCAATGAATCAATCACAAAAATCTCCATTGACCTCAACTTCACTGAATAACACCACCAATGATCATCGTGGACAAATGGCAGAAACAACTACAAAAAATATAAACAATTTCAGTAACACATTTACAACCAAAAGTCGACAAGATTTGCAAATTCAAGGTTACTCACAAAGTCCGCCGTGGGTAATTCTTCAAGTCCAAAATGATCGGAACGCAAATAAGTGTTATAGTTATGAAGCGTGAATACATGGCGATTCTGTGGACGTTTCCTATAATCTGTAAGAATATGGTGCTGTGGACAATTTCAAAATCATCAATAAAAAATCGATCAAAAATACTTTCTTCAATCATAAATATGAGACAATATCAAATTTTATTTACCGAGTATAACGGACTAAAATGAAACCTCTTAACAACACCGCACAACCTTTTCTCAAAGTACATAAAGACCGTACAAGCAAAGAACACCACCTACACAATAAAAAATTTTCACATTACTAAAATAAACTATAACATGAAACACAACCAAATGTGACAATACTAACCATGTTATCAACGTATTTCATTGGGGCCAAAGTGTAAATTGAAGTCGTGCTCAAGCTTTGGCCAATTATCTCGCTTACAACCCTAAACATACAAATATTAGTCAATGACAAACAATACATATTCCTCAACCACAACTACAATTCATACCACATACCTGTGTACGTTCATCTCTCTAATGCTGACTGCTGTATACAATTGGTTTACATCAACACTAGTGCTTGGATCACCAACAAAACTCCGCAATGGGGGTATAGCCAATGGAACGACCTCCGGTTCTCCTTCATCAGCATCATCTTCTATTTCAATAAAATTAATGTTACGAACAGTTTCATCATCCCCTCTTACTTCAGCATGTGCACCTAGGGGGTCATCAACTTCATTTCCATCACCTTCTTCTTCTCCCCCAACTTCAGCATTCTCCTCACCTCCAACTCCATGTCCATCACCTTCTTCTTCTCCCCCAACTTGAGCATTCTCCTCACCTCCAACTCCACCCCCAACCTCTTCATCAGTGGCACATGCATCTTCTTCATGAAAGATTGGAGTTTGATAAATTTCAAATAGCTCCCTAGTCAGAACTCCAATCTTGGCATTCAATGCTCTGATATGTTCGTTCTTTTTCCTCAATCTCTCCTCCGCACCTGCTTCCCATGCCCCGTCATCAGAGCTTTCGTCTTCATCATCGTCTTGGTCAACCTTGGATCCTTCACTCATTCCTCCGTCATCCATGTTGAAAGCTGCACGGATTTCCGGCCTATGACGATCTTCATTTCGTATATACCACTCCATATTTAACTGCACCAATAGCACACAAAAAATTCAGACAAAATACACAATCCATTTTAACATACAAAATAACGAAAAACAAAACACTTACATCTCCGGTCATAAAAATATTTTCAATTTTTTCGGTCCTTGATTTAAACGGGAACCATCTCATTATGCGGGGGAAAAACCGGTGCGAAGGATGACCATGCAAAGAAAGTCTCTCAACCGCCCAAGCCTAAAACATCATAAAATTATTTCATCAAACATAATTCACAATGTTCTGCACTACATCAAAATAGTGAACTACATATCATATTACCTGCAACACTGCCACATTGCCACTGAGAGTGACTGACTGGGGGATACCTGCTCCCATAATTTTCTTCTTACATTTATTTAAATTCTCTACAATGTGTTTATGTACACCGGTGCACCAATCATATAGACACAAACGGTCTAAGTCATCTAACACTCCAAAAGGCATGTTACAAACATGCCTTGATTTCCTAGGGAAATAGAAAACAACCAAACAAACTAATATATATAACCTACACACTACATCGACTTCAATGTTTTTATCATCAACAATGACATTAAACATGTCTGTCAAGTCCTTCAAACTGATGGTTTTTGATTTGAACAATTCACCAACCAATCCACCAACTACTTCATCAAAGGGAATCTCTAAACCACCTATTTCTAAACCTAAGCTCATCAACACATCAACAACTCTAAACGGCACCAACTTTTGACGAACTCTAAAACTGTTATCATTTCCAACCCACCTGCTAACCATAACCTTCAATAATTTTAAATTCACCTCCACAGGGTTATTAATATTCACACACCACATAAATGGTGTCATCCTAATCCGATCCACATGACACTGTCGGAGCAAACGATTCATTTCAATAATGATGGATGAATCCATCGAGATAAGAAGTCGCCACTACAAAAAAAATCATAAAAATTTATTACTAACTACAATCCGTAAGATAATTAAATAATATATAAACAAAAAATTTAATTTTTTTCTTACACTTGCTTTTTTCCCTTCCATTGCAACGGCCCTAAGAAGACAACATTCCACACTCAGTTATATCATTCAACTTAATGAAAACCAAAAACACAGAGTAAAACACAATGTCAGGGCTCGCCCATTTTTACTTACACCAAAATGTAAGGGTTTCAACGCACGTTTTGAAGAAGGAGGACAGAACGAAACCGAGGATGGAAGCTTCGAACACGGCAAGAGAACGAAGGCTTGAACGAACGAGAAGACGGACGACACAGCGAGAGAGAAGACGGACGACAGAGAAGGCTTGAACGAACGAGAAGAACGAAGGCTTGAACGAACGTCTGTGGCACCCTAAACCGCGAAACCCAAATTTTGTCAAAATTTAATTTGGAAAGCCCAAAATACCCCTATGACCGTAACCCCTTCTCTGTTCCATTTTCAAATTACTGAGCCAATGGCAAGCTGCCACGTGCACGTTGTCAAAACTGTGTTAAAAAAGCGTTGTTGGAATAACATTTTCCTTGTAAAAATGGTTTTGCTGACTAAGTTGTGTTTGTGAACAACATCCATTCACCACTCCAATTCGAGAGATTTCCGAACACAACGGCGGCTTCACCACTATCAGCCACCATCAAACCATGGCGACCTGAAACTCGTTTCACAGAAATACCAGTAATTTTTCGGCAATCGCCACTTTAGACTTGAGCAATCGTCATATCCCGTTAGGGTTTGCAGACTCTCCATTGTGGAGCTTGCTTCAGGTGAATAATTTGCAAGTCTTGCTTTGTCCGCGCAATGATTAAGCTTTGTTCCCATAGAAAAAATATATTATCCAAATGGGTATTGTTTGCAAAAATGCACAGCACAAATGAGGCGATTCAGGAGGTTGGAGAAGCGAGCGAGAGAGTGAGCAAGGTTATGATGACGTGTCCCACACTGGCACTTGACACTGCTCTTAATCAAACTGGAGTTAAAGTTTCCCCTGATTTAGTTGAAGATGTTCTCAAACGATTTGAGAATGCGGGCATGTCAGCATTTCGGTTCTTTGAGTGGGCAGAGAAGCAGAGAGGGTACTCGCACAGCATAAGGGCATATCACTTGATGATTGAATCTCTGGCTAAGATTAGACAGTACCAGATCGTGTGGGACCTTGTTAATGCCATGAGGAAAAAGGGCATGCTAAATGTGGAGACTTTTTGCATCATGATGAGAAAGTATGCTAGGGCTAACAAGGTCGACGAGGCTGTTTACACCTTTAATGTCATGGATAAGTACGATGTGGTCCCAAATCTTGCTGCATTTAATGGTTTGTTAAGTGCTTTGTGCAAGTCCAACAATGTGAGGAAGGCTCAGGAGATTTTTGATGCTATGAAGGGTCGATTTGAACCAGACGCGAAAACTTATAGCATTTTGCTGGAGGGGTGGGGAAAAGCTCCCAATCTTCCCCGGGCAAGGGAGGTTTTTGGAGAGATGGTTCATGCTGGGTGTGATCCTGATGTTGTTACTTATGGTATAATGGTTGATGTTCTTTGCAAAGCAGGGAGGGTCGATGAAGCAGTTGAGGTTGTGAAGGAAATGGATGAGAGCAATTGCAGGCCTACATCTTTCATTTATAGTGTCCTGGTTCATACTTATGGAGTGGAGCACCGAATTGAAGATGCTATTGATTCATTCCAGGAGATGGAGAGGAAGGGAATCAAGGCTGATGTTGTGGTTTATAATGCCTTGATTGGTGCCTTTTGTAAAGTAAATAAGTTTAAAAATGTGCGCAGGGTCTTGCAGGAGATGGAGATCAATGGCGTTGCGCCGAATTCAAGGACCTGCAATGTTATCATAAGCAGTATGATTGGTCAGGGACAGACTGATAGAGCTTTTAGAGTTTTCCGCCGGATGATCAAGTTATGTGAACCGGATGCTGATACTTACACAATGATGATAAAAATGTTTTGTGAGAAAAATGATCTGGAAATGGCTCTGCAAATATGGAAGTTTATGAAGTCAAAACAATTTGTTCCAAGCATGCACACCTTTTCTGCCCTTGTCAAGGGGCTGTGTGAAAAAGGTGATGCCGCAAAAGCTTGTGTTGTGCTTGAAGAGATGATAGAGAAGGGAATTCGACCATCACGTATTACGTTTGGGAGGTTGAGACAGTTGCTTTTAAAGGAAGGGAGAGAAGATGTGCTCAAATTTCTTCATGAGAAAATGAATCTTCTTGTCAAGGAGCCTTTGCATGATTAAAAAAGGTGAATGCAGTTGGCAACTAGAAACATATAGCAAGCTTTGAATACTATTTTGTTGTCAAAACAGTTTTGTAACCACAGTTTTGTATACTTGGGATCTGCCTATTATGTAATACAGAAATCAGACCGCTTAACTTACTGGTAGACTTTTTCCTTTACTTATTCACTCTGATTTCTGTTATTATAATTTTTTATGTTGCTTCTTTTCATAAGATTTTCCTTTTACTTTGGCAGATATGCGGATACTGCCAAGTCCTTCCCAAATATAAAATGCATTGATGATCAAACATTGTATGCCATGTCATTGCTGATGAGATCACAAGACCATTATCCACTAGATTTTCGAATGTGACATAATGATGCCCTGCATGTTATAGGGAAAACTTCCTCTAAAGTTAGAATATCTCTAAATTAGCATGGGTGTATTCACCCTTTGAATTTGAGTTAAGATTTTATGCTTGATGATCGATGAAGTTTTATTGGAAGTGAGCGGGGGTTAAAAGTATTTGCTTTGGATTTGTCCCTAGTGAATTGGAAAATATCCTGATTATCATTTAGTGAAGAAAAACCTTGCGCTAGTGGCTGTTCATGATCTCTGACAAATCAGTGATGTCACTTACCCTGCTGGTAAAGCTCCCTTTAAAACTTACTTTTATTGATCGCAGACTTAGAATGATATTCTTAGATTTTCAGTATGTTGTTTCTTTTGGCCTAAATTTTCAGCTGTTAAAATGCCATTTGAGGTGGGTCTGCATTTTATGATGTCACTTTGTTACTAGCTTATGTTGTATACAATTTAATAATGTTCTACATGATACAAATGTGTTAATTTTCTGCAAAACCGGAATCAAATTAAGCATTGTTATTGGGACTAGAAAAATTATTATATTACACTTAGTTGGATTGATTTTAATCCTTGATTAAGATAAAGGTTGCAGTGTAGTTGCACCGGGTTCTCCACTTTGACTCTAAGATCATCCAAAATGATTTTCATCCAGAGTCCTTCACACATTCCTTGAGCAAGGGCTCGAAATTCAGCTTCTGCACTAGAACGTGATACTCTATCTTGCTTTTTGCTTCTCCATGTTACCATACTATCTCCAAGAAATACACAATATCCAGAAGTAGATTTTCTGTCAGTAATTGAACCTGCATAGTCAGCATCAATATATATCTTCATAGTCAATGTGTCTTCTCTTTTGAATAATAGCCCCTTTCCTAGACTTGACTTCAAGTATTGGAGAATTTTGTCAACTGCTTGCATGTGTCTCTCTCTTGGATCATGCATAAATTGACTCACTACACTAACTGCATAAGCAATGTTTGGTCTTGTGTGTGATAGATAAATCAATTCCCCACCAATCTCTGATATTGGGCCTTCTCTACAGGAGCACTTTCTTCACTTCCAATTCTGTGATTCTGTTCTATAGGAACTGTTGAGGTTCTACATCCTATCTTTCCTGTTTCTTTGAGGAGATCAAGAACATATTTCCTTTGGGAGATGAAAATTTCGTTCTTGGAGTAGGCAACCTCTATTCCAAGAAAATATTTGAGTTTTCCTAGGTCTTTCGTTTCAAATAGAGCTGCCAATTTTTCTTTTAATGCCAATTTTTTTGTTTCATCATCTCCTGCAATAATCATATCATCCACATGGACAAGCAACAGAGTGAGTTTACCTGTAGAAGAGTGCTTTATGAAGGAAACCATTGCTTTTGTAAATCTTCCAAACCATGCTCTAGGGGATTGCTTAAGACCATACAATGCTTTCTTCAAGAGGCATACCTTGTTTCTTTCATTTTTCACTTCAAGACCTGAGGGAATCTCCATGTATACTTCCTCATCTAGATTTCCATGAAGAAAGGCATTCTTCACATCCAACTGGTGTAAGTCCCATCCAAAATGGGCAGCCAAAGCGAGAAAAGCGAGAATAACTCGAACTGTATTCATCTTTGCCACCGGGGCAAATGTCTCCTCATAATCAATCCCATATGTTTGGGTATATCCTTTTACCACCAATCTAGCTTTATATCTTTCTATTGTCCCATCTGCCTTATGTTTCACTGAATATCCATCTACACCCTATTGCCTTCTTGTCTCTTGGCTTATCAACAATTTCCCAAGTGGAATTTCTTTCTAATGCATTCATCTCTTCTTTCATGGCTTGATTCCAATGTTCAAGTTTCATGGCCTCCTGGATTGAGGTAGGAATTTTTGTGGCATCAATGGTAGCAATAAAACTTCTGTGCTTATCAGAGAGATTGTTAGTGCAAACATACTGAGAAATAGGATATTTAGCACATGATCTTCTTCCCTTTCTCAATGCAATGGGTAAATCCTTAGTAATACTTACGGGTAAATCCTCAGTAATACTTACCTCCTCCTCATTGATATCTTCAGGGATCCTCGCCTCTTTAGTAGACAATTTTTCTTGCTTGAGAGTCGAAGTGGGTTGTTCTCTTCTTTCATATTTTTTGCAAAAAATTTTGTCTTCTTCCTCTTCTTCCTCACTGTGGACTATGGTAGCTTTATTGCTGAAGTCTTGGGCATCCTGCAAAGACAAACATGGTAAAGACAAGAAGGAGAGTTCATCCACTTTAAGTGCTTTCTCCCCCTGAAGTGGTGGACTGACATAAAAGGATTGTGTTTCATGAAAGGCGACATCCATGGTGATAAAGACGCGACGACTTTGAGGATGATAACATTTGTACCCGTTTTTATTAGAATGATACCCAATAAAGACACATTTAAGAACTTTGGGATCTAATTTACCACGATTAGGATGATGAGAGTGAACAAAAACAACACATCCAAAGACTCGACTAGGTAAACTCGTTAGTAGGGAACAAGAAGGAAGAAAAGACAATAGAGACTCTATAGGACTAATGCCATTTAAGATACGAGTGGATAACCTATTGATGAGATATGTTGCAGTTAACACAGCTTCTCCCCGATAATTTTTTGGAACAGACATTTGAAAAAGAAGAGCTCTAGTTACTTCAAGAAGATGACAATTCTTTCTTTCTACAACCCCATTTTGTTGAGGGGTGTTAACACAAGTTAGTTCCTGAACAATACCATTATGAGACAAAAAATTGAAAAATTCATGATTCACATATTTAGTATCATTATCAGACCTGATTCTTTTGATATTTTTTTCAAATTGATTTTGGACAAGATAGAAAAAATTAACAAAAATTTGAAAAACTTTGGATTTATTTTTCATAAGGTATGTGATGAGTCAATATTTTCTCAATTTCACTTAGCTTATTGTACTGAATTTAATCAGGGAATTGTGCTTAAATGTCCAGTATTTTCCCATTTTTCTTAATTGTGTTTAATTTGATCGGAAATTCAAATTTTAATTAATTTGAATTATTTGAGCTAATTATTTGCATTATTAATTGTAGGGAAATTGTTGGATAAATTTTGGAACATTTGGAGGTCAAAAGAAAGATGCCACATCAAATATATTTTAAAATAAAATGAAAGAGAGGTGTGGATTTAAATTGGGGGGTGCACATTGAGAAGCTGGATTCGTTTGGAGAGGTGCACACGGTGAGCAGCCACGCGTCCTAAAATGTTTCTTCATTTTAAAGCAGCCACATGCCATAGGTCACGGCCCACATAATGGAAAAGAGGTGCAGATTTTAATTCTCGGTGCTTTCCACTCTACACATAAACTTTTGACTTTTCAATTGGAGATGAGAAGCAACTCTCGGTGTGTGCTTATTGGAGGGGCCCTCATGGTTTTGCTACAAAATTAAAAGCACACGGCCTAGGGCCCATGAAGCAGCATAGGAGCAGGTGGTGTCACGGTTTGGGCCATTCAATTCTTCTAGAGAAGATGCCTTCACACGTTCCAGCAGTAGGGGCTGTAGCTGGACAGCAAGCACACGGAACTGTAAGGGTGCACATCCAGCTTTCAAATGGAAAAGAATTCCACACGTTCACGGTGCATTCAGCAACTTGGAGAGATTCGGCCCACACTTGGCAGCACCCACGGTCCCATTTTGTTTGGCACGGTCCAGCAAATTTTGGAAAGGAATCCACGTCCAGCTTGGAGAGAATGGAGGGAAGCGGTCCAGAGTTGAATGGAGAGGTGCACCTAGCACATTAACGCCCAGCAGAGGCACGAGGAGAACACACAGCCGCCACAGTAGAAAGGAGTGTGACCTAACGGGGGAACAGCTACCAGCTTCACGAGAGTTTTCCTTGGAGCAAATTTTTTTTCATATATTGTAGAAATGGAAGGTTACGGGTGACGGCCTGGACGGGTTTGATGTGCACACTTGGAAGCTCCAGCCGCCACTCTCTCTCATTTTATTTTCCAGCTGCCGTGGATGGCTCTTTGCTTTGCTTTTGAATGTTATTTTGATGGCATTTTAATGCTTATGCTTGAACTGAGTTTTTTTTTACGTTGTCACAATGGATGAGAAATGAAGCACATTTACTTCTCCGTTTAGTATTCTTTTTGCAAGCACAAAGGGATGAATGAAACATCTTGGTTTTTATTCCAGTAGGGAAATCAGTTTTTCTTTTCTTTCTTTAGACAGTAGCAACACAAATGTTTTCTTCTTTCTTTTGGATAAGTGTGGATGATGAGCTGAGAGAGAAATGGAGCGGTGATAGAGAATGAACATACGGGAATGGTGACTCTCGGCTTGCTGGAAGAAAAGTGAAGCGTGACTCACTTTGCATGAAGAGATGGAACGGTGATTGACTTTAGGAGAGTATTTCTATTAGCTTAGCTGGAGTAGAGAATGAAAGGTGGACACTTGGAAAGAAGAGCACGGTGTAGTGTTTCTTTCGGTTTGAAGCACAAGCATGGGAGCGTCCTGGAATGAAGCGGTAATGAGTTTTTAATTTCTTTCTTGGAGAAAGAAGTGAAATGGTGACACGTTTAGGAAGCACGCAAGGGGGAGAGAGTGGTATGCGGTTGCTGTGAAGGTGGATGGTGTCTTTAATTTTATTCAGAGAATAAAAAGAGTGGATTAGGATAAAGTATAGGGTGATGGGACATTTGGCAGAAATTGTTGGAGGATGAAGAAGTGATTTAAATGTGGTAGGTAGGAGCTGGATGAGCACGGTCACGTGGAGCTCTCGGAGGGCAGATTCATTTTCTTTTTAGAAGCGCACAATGATTGATGATTTCACTTGGAGAAGTTGGCTGATTTCATTTTTATCTTTACTGTTCATGAATTTACTTTTAAGTGTTATGTGCGTGAATGATATGCGTTGGGGAATGTCTTCAATCAGCAATTTATTTCTTTACCTCAATAGTTGCATTTAATAGCTGAATTGCATTTGCTGAAGTGTCTACTGCATCCTAAGTGGTTAACGCCCTTTTTTCCAATTAAAGTTTAGTCTCGCTACATGTGCTCATGAATCGTGTTTTCATTCCAACTATTTTACTTTCGCTAAATTGTGCTTCTGTTGATGCGTTGAATTCAATAGTGTTAGATGAGTTTTCAGATTTTTCTAGTGCATTTAAATTAGTTCACACATCTTGCTTTAGGACCATTCAGTTTACTCTCTTTATTTAATTTAATGTTTTCAATTGTATTCGGTTGTGTTTAATTTTAATTTTAGCTTTAAGTTTTTCCGCAACAAAAAAAAAATCACAACCCCCCCCCCACTATGTGTTTGACCTAAGACTCGAACCACATTTGGTCCTTGAGAGACGACCTAGGAGTCACTTCCTAGTCTATACTGCATTCTTATATGCACAACTTTTGTGGGAGGTGCGACCCTCACAACAAAATGGCGCCGTTGCCGGGGACCAATGGTTCGGTCTTAGGTCTTTCTGTTGTGTTAGTATGTGTTGTGTTTTGTCTTGTGTTGTGATGTGACGTGACGTGATGTTCTGTTGTGTGTGTGTGTGTTGCATGTATAAATGTGTTGTGTTTTATTTGTTTCGTGATTTTTAGTATTATTCTTTTTCCATGTCTACCTATTTTGATTTCGTGAATACTGCTTGTTTTGCTAGTGCCTCTGATTATGATTCTCCTTCTGCATGTTACTCTGATTGTAATTCATATTCTGCTGATTTCTATGTTGAGAACAATATGACTCATCCTCTAATTTATGAGAGTGCTCTTTGTGAGCCGGTTTCACTTAAGGAGGATGATCTTCATTGCGATCTCACCCCTGGACTGATACATTTGCTGCCTAAGTTTCATGGTTTTGCAGGAGAATGCCCACACAGACATTTGGAGGAGCTCCACATCATGTGCTCTTCAATGAAGCCTCCAAATGTCCCTCTTGATTACATTTTCTTGAGCGCATTTCCGCATTCATTACAAGGAGCAGCTAAGGATTGGAAAGATTCTCTTCCTCTGAGATCCGTTACCGATTGGGGATATCTTGAGCACCAGTTTCTGAGCAAATTTTCCCCTGTGCAATATGCTTACAGCAACGGTCTTGGATGGAATGACCCTACATTGGGATGGTATGATGCTCCACAGCATCAATATCAAGAACCACCATTCCAGAGTACTTTTATGCCTCCACCAGTCCAGCAATACCAAAGTCAGCAATATGATGCTCCTGCCCAAATAACTCCTCAGCCTTCTACTTCTGAGCCTACATTGCAGGAGTTGTTGGAGCAGATGACCATGCAGAACCTTCAGTTTCGGCAAGAGAACATGCAGTTCCAGCAAGAAATAGGAGCTGCCATTCAGAGTATGACTGATCAGATAGGGCAGATGGCCACTCAACTCACTGAGGAACAGTCTCAAGATTCAGAGTTACCATTTCAGACTGTTCAGATTCCAGATGATGATGATAGTGGCATCAACATAGAAGATGGGGAGAAGAGTCATGAACTTACTATGGTGCCATCTACTTTCCCATCATCCTATGTCCCTACTCTTGCACCTGAGGAGAGTGATGAGTATTTTGAGGAGCAGGCAGGTATAAGCAGCAATTTTGAGCCAGGTAGACCATTTTCATCCTCCACCACTATTCCAATCTTTAGGGAAGTGGAGGTAAACATACCTCAAATTGATTATTCTGTTGATGATTGTGCGATGCATGATTATGATGTTGATAGGTGTGTTGATGATTATATTGTTGATGAGTCTGTTCTTAATTGTCCTTCTCTGCATGATGAGAACCACTTTTTGCTATCACATCCAAATGTTTATTCTCCATGCACTGAACATGAATCTGAGTCTGTTGTTGATATTGCTTTTGAATTTGAAATTGATTCATGTTCTGAGAGTATATCTGTTGTTCAGCCTGTTACACTGGGATTGGGTGTTATACCCCTGCATATCATTTCTTTGGAAACACATCGCACTAACCATGTTGCAGGAGGTACACATGAATTTGATAGACAAACACCCACAGTGGAAAATAAAGGTGCTAACACTGACAAAAGCTTCAAGATCAATAGGCACCAGCTGAACCTGCTCATCAACAATCTTTGCTTCTTAAATCCAGCTGTGGATGATATCTCCCTGCTAGATCAAATCTGGAGGATGAAGCAGTTCGTCCTCAAAACCTTCTTGCTGGATACTGTGGTGGAAGACATCTCCCTGAAAGTCCAAAATTGGCAACTGCCACCATGATCAGGGGAGTTTTCTTTTTCTCTTCTCCCCCTTTCCCTACTTTTATTGCACTTGTCCATGATCTATTGACTGTTCTGATTGTTTGATCTGCTGATTGTGACACATTGAGGACACTGTGTAGTTTAAGTGTGGTCTATTGGGGGAGATTCTGATTTTTCTTTGATAGTTTTTGTTTTCCGTGTTAATTTTTTTCTTTTCTAGGTAGTTTTTGTTTTGTTTTGTGTACAGTTTTACATGTTTCTCTTGATTTCTGGACTTTGTTTGGGTTGTAAATATGTCTTCCACTTCATTGATACTCTGATTGGTTGGAAATCCTTGCTTTTCTCTGCTTGGAAGATGATTATGATTTTTGAGAGTTGAATTGATTGTGACAGAATTACCCTGTGTGAGATTTGAGCCACTTTATGTTCTTTCTTGTGTGTGATATGTCTCTTGATTGCTTGCGCATATGCCTTGGCTTGACTCTTGTTGATAACTCTTGATTGATATGCATGTTTGGAAGTGATAAAGGCAGTTTTGTTTTTTAGCCTCTCTAGCCGAATAAGCTTACCCTGCTCTGATTCTTTGAAAACCCTTTTTGAGCCTATACTTTCCTCATTTCTTTGTTTTGAAGCTCATACACTGGCCCTAAGTGAAAAACCATGATTACCTTAACCTTAGGGAATTTTGGAGCTTTGGAAGTGTTTTGGGAACAAGTGTGGTCTCCTTAGGGATTCTTATGAGTTGGCTAGTTGGTCCCTCTTCTTGTGTTGTTGTTGTAAATATATGTGTATCTTGTCTCTTGAAATTGTGTGCTGAATAGAGAAAAGAAAAGAGACAAGATGAAAAAAAAAGAGAGCAGAAAAATAGTGAAAAAAAATGTGAATAATTGTGAATAATGGAGTCAAGAAGAGGATGGAGTTAGAGGTTGTGGGTGTGTTTGAATGTGTTTACACTTGTTCCCCATTGCTCCTCTGTTCCTTATGGTTTGTAGCTTCTTATCCAGATATATCATGCCTTGTCCTTGGCCCCATTACAACCATGAAAAGACCTTTTGATTTAAACATGCGTATGTGCTTGAGTGTTGATATTAGAGGCTTGCCAAGTCTGTTTGTGATTGCTTTCTTGAGTGCATTGAGTGACATTGATTTACCTTAAACACTTGAGAGAAACACTGATTGTGTGCACCTGTGAGGCTCTGTTGCTTTTGATTCATCTCTTGAACTGATTGATAATTTTGCCATGCTTGGAAGTGCTTGGATGATTTCATGAGTATCTGATTTCCTTGATTTTGTGTTGGATATTGTCTACTTCCCTTCTTGGTCCAGATTCATTGAGAATTGTGTAATTTTGTTCTTGTCCTAGTTAGTGTTTGTTTTCTGTGTGCTGAGTTTGTGTCACTTCCCTAATGTCCTTTGAACTATTCCTTGATCTGCGTCTTGATTTTGCCCGGGAGTGCAAAAGACTAAGTGTGGTCTATTTTGATGAGTCAATATTTTCTCAATTTCACTTAGCTTATTGTACCGAATTTAATCAGGGAATTGTGCTTAAATGTCCAGTATTTTCCCATTTTTCTTAATTGTGTTTAATTTGATCGGAAATTCAAATTTTAATTAATTTGAATTATTTGAGCTAATTATTTGCATTGTTAATTGTAGGGAAATTGTTGGATAAATTTTGGAACATTTGGAGGTCAAAAGAAAGATGCCACATCAAATATATTTTAAAATAAAATGAAAGAGAGGTGTGGATTTAAATTGGGGGGTGCACATTGAGAAGCTGGATTCGTTTGGAGAGGTGCACACGGTGAGCAGCCACGCGTCCTAAAATGTTTCTTCATTTTAAAGCAGCCACATGCCATAGGTCACGGCCCACAAAATGGAAAAGAGGTGCAGATTTTAATTCTCGGTGCTTTCCACTCTACACATAAACTTTTGACTTTTCAATTGGAGATGAGAAGCAACTCTCGGTGTGTGCTTATTGGAGGGGCCCTCATGGTTTTGCTACAAAATTAAAAGCACACGGCCTAGGGCCCATGAAGCAGCATAGGAGCAGGTGGTGTCACGGTTTGGGCCATTCAATTCTTCTAGAGAAGAGGCCTTCACACGTTCCAGCAGTAGGGGCTGTAGCTGGACAGCAAGCACACGGAACTGTAAGGGTGCACATCCAGCTTTCAAATGGAAAAGAATTCCACACGTTCACGGTGCATTCAGCAACTTGGAGAGATTCGACCCACACTTGGCAGCACCCACGGTCCCATTTTGTTTGGCACGGTCCAGCAAATTTTGGAAAGGAATCCACGTCCAGCTTGGAGAGAATGGAGGGAAGCGGTCCAGAGTTGAATGGAGAGGTGCACCTAGCACATTAACGCCCAGCAGAGGCACGAGGAGAACACACAGCCGCCACAGTAGAAAGGAGTGTGACCTAACGGGGGAACAGCTACCAGCTTCACGAGAGTTTTCCTTGGAGCAAATTTTTTTTCATATATTGTAGAAATGGAAGGTTACGGGTGACGGCCTGGACGGGTTTGATGTGCACACTTGGAAGCTCCAGCCGCCACTCTCTCTCATTTTATTTTCCAGCTGCCGTGGATGGCTCTTTGCTTTGCTTTTGAATGTTATTTTGAGGGCATTTTAATGCTTATGCTTGAACTGAGTTTTTTTTACGTTGACACAATGGATGAGAAATGAAGCACATTTACTTCTCCGTTTAGTATTCTTTTTGCAAGCACAAAGGGATGAATGAAACATCTTGGTTTTTATTCCAGTAGGGAAATCAGTTTTTCTTTTCTTTCTTTAGACAGTAGCAACACAAATGTTTTCTTCTTTCTTTTGGATAAGTGTGGATGATGAGCTGAGAGAGAAATGGAGCGGTGATAGAGAATGAACATACGGGAATGGTGACTCTCGGCTTGCTGGAAGAAAAGTGAAGCGTGACTCACTTTGCATGAAGAGATGGAACGGTGATTGACTTTAGGAGAGTATTTCTATTAGCTTAGCTGGAGTAGAGAATGAAAGGTGGACACTTGGAAAGAAGAGCACGGTGTAGTGTTTCTTTCGGTTTGGAGCACAAGCATGGGAGCGTCCTGGAATGAAGCGGTAATGAGTTTTTAATTTCTTTCTTGGAGAAAGAAGTGAAATGGTGACACGTTTAGGAAGCACGCAAGGGGGAGAGAGTGGTATGCGGTTGCTGTGAAGGTGGATGGTGTCTTTAATTTTATTCAGAGAATAAAAAGAGTGGATTAGGATAAAGTATAGGGTGATGGGACATTTGGCAGAAATTGTTGGAGGATGAAGAAGTGATTTAAATGTGGTAGGTAGGAGCTGGATGAGCACGGTCACGTGGAGCTCTCGGAGGGCAGATTCATTTTCTTTTTAGAAGCGCACAATGATTGATGATTTCACTTGGAGAAGTTGGCTGATTTCATTTTTATCTTTACTGTTCATGAATTTACTTTTAAGTGTTATGTGCGTGAATGATATGCGTTGGGGAATGTCTTCAATCAGCAATTTATTTCTTTACCTCAATAGTTGCATTTAATAGCTGAATTGCATTTGCTGAAGTGTCTACTGCATCCTAAGTGGTTAACGCCCTTTTTTCCAATTAAAGTTTAGTCTCGCTACATGTGCTCATGAATCGTGTTTTCATTCCAACTATTTTACTTTCGCTAAATTGTGCTTCTGTTGATGCGTTGAATTCAATAGTGTTAGATGAGTTTTCAGATTTTTCTAGTGCATTTAAATTAGTTCACACATCTTGCTTTAGGACCATTCAGTTTACTCTCTTTATTTAATTTAATGTTTTCAATTGTATTCGGTTGTGTTTAATTTTAATTTTAGCTTTAAGTTTTTCCGCAACAAAAAAAAAATCACAAACCCCCCCCCCCCACTATGTGTTTGACCTAAGACTCGAACCACATTTGGTCCTTGAGAGACGACCTAGGAGTCACTTCCTAGTCTATACTGCATTCTTATATGCACAACTTTTGTGGGAGGTGCGACCCTCACAACAAAATGGCGCCGTTGCCGGGGACCAATGGTTCGGTCTTAGGTCTTTCTGTTGTGTTAGTATGTGTTGTGTTTTGTCTTGTGTTGTGATGTGACGTGACGTGATGTTCTGTTGTGTGTGTGTGTTGCATGTATAAATGTGTTGTGTTTTATTTGTTTCGTGATTTTTAGTATTATTCTTTTTCCATGTCTACCTATTTTGATTTCGTGAATACTGCTTGTTTTGCTAGTGCCTCTGATTATGATTCTCCTTCTGCATGTTACTCTGATTGTAATTCATATTCTGCTGATTTCTATGTTGAGAACAATATGACTCATCCTCTAATTTATGAGAGTGCTCTTTGTGAGCCGGTTTCACTTAAGGAGGATGATCTTCATTGCGATCTCACCCCTGGACTGATACATTTGCTGCCTAAGTTTCATGGTTTTGCAGGAGAATGCCCACACAGACATTTGGAGGAGCTCCACATCATGTGCTCTTCAATGAAGCCTCCAAATGTCCCTCTTGATTACATTTTCTTGAGCGCATTTCCGCATTCATTACAAGGAGCAGCTAAGGATTGGAAAGATTCTCTTCCTCTGAGATCCGTTACCGATTGGGGATATCTTGAGCACCAGTTTCTGAGCAAATTTTCCCCTGTGCAATATGCTTACAGCAACGGTCTTGGATGGAATGACCCTACATTGGGATGGTATGATGCTCCACAGCATCAATATCAAGAACCACCATTCCAGAGTACTTTTATGCCTCCACCAGTCCAGCAATACCAAAGTCAGCAATATGATGCTCCTGCCCAAATAACTCCTCAGCCTTCTACTTCTGAGCCTACATTGCAGGAGTTGTTGGAGCAGATGACCATGCAGAACCTTCAGTTTCGGCAAGAGAACATGCAGTTCCAGCAAGAAATAGGAGCTGCCATTCAGAGTATGACTGATCAGATAGGGCAGATGGCCACTCAACTCACTGAGGAACAGTCTCAAGATTCAGAGTTACCATTTCAGACTGTTCAGATTCCAGATGATGATGATAGTGGCATCAACATAGAAGATGGGGAGAAGAGTCATGAACTTACTATGGTGCCATCTACTTTCCCATCATCCTATGTCCCTACTCTTGCACCTGAGGAGAGTGATGAGTATTTTGAGGAGCAGGCAGGTATAAGCAGCAATTTTGAGCCAGGTAGACCATTTTCATCCTCCACCACTATTCCAATCTTTAGGGAAGTGGAGGTAAACATACCTCAAATTGATTATTCTGTTGATGATTGTGCGATGCATGATTATGATGTTGATAGGTGTGTTGATGATTATATTGTTGATGAGTCTGTTCTTAATTGTCCTTCTCTGCATGATGAGAACCACTTTTTGCTATCACATCCAAATGTTTATTCTCCATGCACTGAACATGAATCTGAGTCTGTTGTTGATATTGCTTTTGAATTTGAAATTGATTCATGTTCTGAGAGTATATCTGTTGTTCAGCCTGTTACACTGGGATTGGGTGTTATACCCCTGCATATCATTTCTTTGGAAACACATCGCACTAACCATGTTGCAGGAGGTACACATGAATTTGATAGACAAACACCCACAGTGGAAAATAAAGGTGCTAACACTGACAAAAGCTTCAAGATCAATAGGCACCAGCTGAACCTGCTCATCAACAATCTTTGCTTCTTAAATCCAGCTGTGGATGATATCTCCCTGCTAGATCAAATCTGGAGGATGAAGCAGTTCGTCCTCAAAACCTTCTTGCTGGATACTGTGGTGGAAGACATCTCCCTGAAAGTCCAAAATTGGCAACTGCCACCATGATCAGGGGAGTTTTCTTTTTCTCTTCTCCCCCTTTCCCTACTTTTATTGCACTTGTCCATGATCTATTGACTGTTCTGATTGTTTGATCTGCTGATTGTGACACATTGAGGACACTGTGTAGTTTAAGTGTGGTCTATTGGGGGAGATTCTGATTTTTCTTTGATAGTTTTTGTTTTCCGTGTTAATTTTTTTCTTTTCTAGGTAGTTTTTGTTTTGTTTTGTGTACAGTTTTACATGTTTCTCTTGATTTCTGGACTTTGTTTGGGTTGTAAATATGTCTTCCACTTCATTGATACTCTGATTGGTTGGAAATCCTTGCTTTTCTCTGCTTGGAAGATGATTATGATTTTTGAGAGTTGAATTGATTGTGACAGAATTACCCTGTGTGAGATTTGAGCCACTTTATGTTCTTTCTTGTGTGTGATATGTCTCTTGATTGCTTGCGCATATGCCTTGGCTTGACTCTTGTTGATAACTCTTGATTGATATGCATGTTTGGAAGTGATAAAGGCAGTTTTGTTTTTTAGCCTCTCTAGCCGAATAAGCTTACCCTGCTCTGATTCTTTGAAAACCCTTTTTGAGCCTATACTTTCCTCATTTCTTTGTTTTGAAGCTCATACACTGGCCCTAAGTGAAAAACCATGATTACCTTAACCTTAGGGAATTTTGGAGCTTTGGAAGTGTTTTGGGAACAAGTGTGGTCTCCTTAGGGATTCTTATGAGTTGGCTAGTTGGTCCCTCTTCTTGTGTTGTTGTTGTAAATATATGTGTATCTTGTCTCTTGAAATTGTGTGCTGAATAGAGAAAAGAAAAGAGACAAGATGAAAAAAAAAAGAGAGCAGAAAAATAGTGAAAAAAAATGTGAATAATTGTGAATAATGGAGTCAAGAAGAGGATGGAGTTAGAGGTTGTGGGTGTGTTTGAATGTGTTTACACTTGTTCCCCATTGCTCCTCTGTTCCTTATGGTTTGTAGCTTCTTATCCAGATATATCATGCCTTGTCCTTGGCCCCATTACAACCATGAAAAGACCTTTTGATTTAAACATGCGTATGTGCTTGAGTGTTGATATTAGAGGCTTGCCAAGTCTGTTTGTGATTGCTTTCTTGAGTGCATTGAGTGACATTGATTTACCTTAAACACTTGAGAGAAACACTGATTGTGTGCACCTGTGAGGCTCTGTTGCTTTTGATTCATCTCTTGAACTGATTGATAATTTTGCCATGCTTGGAAGTGCTTGGATGATTTCATGAGTATCTGATTTCCTTGATTTTGTGTTGGATATTGTCTACTTCCCTTCTTGGTCCAGATTCATTGAGAATTGTGTAATTTTGTTCTTGTCCTAGTTAGTGTTTGTTTTCTGTGTGCTGAGTTTGTGTCACTTCCCTAATGTCCTTTGAACTATTCCTTGATCTGCGTCTTGATTTTGCCCGGGAGTGCAAAAGACTAAGTGTGGTCTATTTTGATGAGTCAATATTTTCTCAATTTCACTTAGCTTATTGTACCGAATTTAATCAGGGAATTGTGCTTAAATGTCCAGTATTTTCCCATTTTTCTTAATTGTGTTTAATTTGATCGGAAATTCAAATTTTAATTAATTTGAATTATTTGAGCTAATTATTTGCATTGTTAATTGTAGGGAAATTGTTGGATAAATTTTGGAACATTTGGAGGTCAAAAGAAAGATGCCACATCAAATATATTTTAAAATAAAATGAAAGAGAGGTGTGGATTTAAATTGGGGGGTGCACATTGAGAAGCTGGATTCGTTTGGAGAGGTGCACACGGTGAGCAGCCACGCGTCCTAAAATGTTTCTTCATTTTAAAGCAGCCACATGCCATAGGTCACGGCCCACAAAATGGAAAAGAGGTGCAGATTTTAATTCTCGGTGCTTTCCACTCTACACATAAACTTTTGACTTTTCAATTGGAGATGAGAAGCAACTCTCGGTGTGTGCTTATTGGAGGGGCCCTCATGGTTTTGCTACAAAATTAAAAGCACACGGCCTAGGGCCCATGAAGCAGCATAGGAGCAGGTGGTGTCACGGTTTGGGCCATTCAATTCTTCTAGAGAAGAGGCCTTCACACGTTCCAGCAGTAGGGGCTGTAGCTGGACAGCAAGCACACGGAACTGTAAGGGTGCACATCCAGCTTTCAAATGGAAAAGAATTCCACACGTTCACGGTGCATTCAGCAACTTGGAGAGATTCGACCCACACTTGGCAGCACCCACGGTCCCATTTTGTTTGGCACGGTCCAGCAAATTTTGGAAAGGAATCCACGTCCAGCTTGGAGAGAATGGAGGGAAGCGGTCCAGAGTTGAATGGAGAGGTGCACCTAGCACATTAACGCCCAGCAGAGGCACGAGGAGAACACACAGCCGCCACAGTAGAAAGGAGTGTGACCTAACGGGGGAACAGCTACCAGCTTCACGAGAGTTTTCCTTGGAGCAAATTTTTTTTCATATATTGTAGAAATGGAAGGTTACGGGTGACGGCCTGGACGGGTTTGATGTGCACACTTGGAAGCTCCAGCCGCCACTCTCTCTCATTTTATTTTCCAGCTGCCGTGGATGGCTCTTTGCTTTGCTTTTGAATGTTATTTTGAGGGCATTTTAATGCTTATGCTTGAACTGAGTTTTTTTTTACGTTGTCACAATGGATGAGAAATGAAGCACATTTACTTCTCCGTTTAGTATTCTTTTTGCAAGCACAAAGGGATGAATGAAACATCTTGGTTTTTATTCCAGTAGGGAAATCAGTTTTTCTTTTCTTTCTTTAGACAGTAGCAACACAAATGTTTTCTTCTTTCTTTTGGATAAGTGTGGATGATGAGCTGAGAGAGAAATGGAGCGGTGATAGAGAATGAACATACGGGAATGGTGACTCTCGGCTTGCTGGAAGAAAAGTGAAGCGTGACTCACTTTGCATGAAGAGATGGAACGGTGATTGACTTTAGGAGAGTATTTCTATTAGCTTAGCTGGAGTAGAGAATGAAAGGTGGACACTTGGAAAGAAGAGCACGGTGTATTTAAATGTGGTAGGTAGGAGCTGGATGAGCACGGTCACGTGGAGCTCTCGGAGGGCAGATTCATTTTCTTTTTAGAAGCGCACAATGATTGATGATTTCACTTGGAGAAGTTGGCTGATTTCATTTTTATCTTTACTGTTCATGAATTTACTTTTAAGTGTTATGTGCGTGAATGATATGCGTTGGGGAATGTCTTCAATCAGCAATTTATTTCTTTACCTCAATAGTTGCATTTAATAGCTGAATTGCATTTGCTGAAGTGTCTACTGCATCCTAAGTGGTTAACGCCCTTTTTTCCAATTAAAGTTTAGTCTCGCTACATGTGCTCATGAATCGTGTTTTCATTCCAACTATTTTACTTTCGCTAAATTGTGCTTCTGTTGATGCGTTGAATTCAATAGTGTTAGATGAGTTTTCAGATTTTTCTAGTGCATTTAAATTAGTTCACACATCTTGCTTTAGGACCATTCAGTTTACTCTCTTTATTTAATTTAATGTTTTCAATTGTATTCGGTTGTGTTTAATTTTAATTTTAGCTTTAAGTTTTTCCGCAACAAAAAAAAAATCACAAACCCCCCCCACTATGTGTTTGACCTAAGACTCGAACCACATTTGGTCCTTGAGAGACGACCTAGGAGTCACTTCCTAGTCTATACTGCATTCTTATATGCACAACTTTTGTGGGAGGTGCGACCCTCACAACAGTATGTCCACGTGACACGGATACAATCGTCAATAAAGGTAACGAACCATTTGGCTCCGAAAATGGAATCTATGACAGAACCCCAAACATCAGAGTGAATTAAATCAAATGGCGAAATACTCTTTTTGTGACTAATAGGATAAGATGCACGATGATGTTTTTACAATTGATAAATATCACATTTAAAAGATTCAACAGACTCTCTGGTAAACAATTGGGGAAACAAGGACTTGATAAGACTAAATGAAGGATGCCCAAGCCTTTGATGATGTAACCATATTTGATATTTTTTGCCCACGTCTCAGATGTATCTTGTTGACTCATGATTTTTGTGTTGCTTTGGTCATTAAACACTAAAAAATACAACCCACTCTACTCCTTAGTAGTTAAAATTGTCTTCCCCGTGCCAAGGTCCTGAAAAACACAATAAGTTGGAAAAAATGTTACTGAACAATTTAAATCCTTTGTGATTTTTTGCACAGAGATAAGACTATTAGCTAATTGAGGAACATGTAAAACATCCTTTAATACAATAGATGAATTCAAAATTATATTCCCAAAGTTGCATATAGGTATACCCTGACCATTCACAACTGTAATAAGTTGTTCTTTATTTCTTTTACCATATGAGTTGAAGGACATACTGAAAGGTGTCATATGATCAGTTGCACCCGAATCAAGGATCCAAATACCTTGAGACACATGATCAACAATATTGAGGCAAATCTTACCTTTTATTGACAGAGTACATGATCCAAAGGGCTTACTTATTGATTCATCCATTGTTTTCAAAGGAATAATTTTTACTTCAGACATCCCGTAGAATGCAACCAGGAGTCTCCAAGACGATAACGGCGTATGAGTCACACCGAGAAAAAAGGAACAGAACTTAAAACTTAGATCTACTCAAATATAGGCCAAACAGGATTGTCACCAACCCTAAAAACAGACTCAGGAGGCTCCAGCAACTCTTCTGTGGCGGCAACGACGAGTGGGTCACACCGAGAATAAAAGAGCAAAACTTAAAATTCAGATCTACTCAAATACAGCCAAAAAGAGTCGTCACCGACCCTAGGAACGGACTCAGGGGGCTCCGGCGACCATGTTTGTGGAGGCGGCGGCGAGTGGGTCTCGTCGGAGGTGGGCGCGTGGGCTACACGCGGTGGCGGCTCCTCTCACGAAGCGACTTCAGGCGTTGTGATCGCCAGTGTTGGGCGCACTTTTCTGCCCCATTAACGACCCCAACAGGCAACGGCGATGGTCGGACAACAGCGGTGGTGGTCGGACAACGGCGGCGGTGCGACTTGTTGTAGCGGAATCGAGTCCCAAAATCAGGAGCTCTGACACCAAGTTGAAAATAAGACTTATTTTATTATTCTCAATTCATAAAAAATACATTTTCATACCCTCTATTTGTAATAATCTAGTTCTCCTAAATAGGAAAATGGGGAAACTAGGAAAACTAGAAAAAAATAAAATAAAATAAAAGATTATGTATTTATTTCCTCTAATTAAGAAGATTCTGAAGATATTATCTCAAATTACAACAGGAAACTTATATGGTTGGGCCATATTCCGTTTGATTTGCTGTAGTTAACCACTGCAATGTGCATCGACTACTGGTTTAAATTTGCAATGAAGCCAATTACATAAAAGACAAATGAGGACAATATAGAGACATCTAGAAATAGGTCACATGGCAGCTGAAATGATGAAAAAATAAGGAAAATCCCACAACCCAAAATAATTAACATACGGTTCAAGGACTATGTGTGTGAGACAAATATAGTAAAGGTCAAGCTGATGGTGGAGAGAAAAAGGATTGGGCAGAACCTTCCTCTCCCGTGTGGTTCATTCTTGTTTTCCTATGTTCATCTTTGTTGCTATGTAATATACTCATAGCAGTGTTTGTTTATTAAATTATATACAACATAAGCTAGTAACAAAGTGACATCATAAAATGCAGACCCACCTCAAATGGCATTTTAACAGCTGAAAATTTAGGCCAAAAGAAACAACATACTGAAAATCTAAGAATATCATTCTAAGTCTGCGATCAATAAAAGTAAGTTTTAAAGGGAGCTTTACCAGCAGGGTAAGTGACATCATTGATTTGTCAGAGATCATGAACAGCCACTAGCGCAAGGTTTTTCTTCACTAAATGATAATCAGGATATTTTCCAATTCACTAGGGACAAATCCAAAGCAAATACTTTTAACCCCCGCTCACTTCCAATAAAACTTCATCGATCATCAAGCATAAAATCTTAACTCAAATTCAAAGGGTGAATACACCCATGCTAATTTAGAGATATTCTAACTTTAGAGGAAGTTTTCCCTATAACATGCAGGGCATCATTATGTCACATTCGAAAATCTAGTGGATAATGGTCTTGTGATCTCATCAGCAATGACATGGCATACAATGTTTGATCATCAATGCATTTTATATTTGGGAAGGACTTGGCAGTATCCGCATATCTGCCAAAGGAAAAGGAAAATCTTATGAAAAGAAGCAACATAAAAAATTATAATAACAGAAATCAGAGTGAATAAGTAAAGGAAAAAGTCTACCAGTAAGTTAAGCGGTCTGATTTCTATATTACATAATAGGCAGATCCCAAGTATACAAAACTGTGGTTACAAAACTGTTTTGACAACAAAATAGTATTCAAAGCTTGCTATATGTTTCTAGTTGCCAACTGCATTCACCTTTTTTAATCATGTAAAGGCTCCTTGACAAGAAGATTCATTTTCTCATGAAGAAATTTGAGCACATCTTCTCTCCCTTCCTTTAAAAGCAACTGTCTCAACCTCCCAAACGTAATACGTGATGGTCGAATTCCCTTCTCTATCATCTCTTCAAGCACAACACAAGCTTTTGCGGCATCACCTTTTTCACACAGCCCCTTGACAAGGGCAGAAAAGGTGTGCATGCTTGGAACAAATTGTTTTGACTTCATAAACTTCCATATTTGCAGAGCCATTTCCAGATCATTTTTCTCACAAAACATTTTTATCATCATTGTGTAAGTATCAGCATCCGGTTCACATAACTTGATCATCCGGCGGAAAACTCTAAAAGCTCTATCAGTCTGTCCCTGACCAATCATACTGCTTATGATAACATTGCAGGTCCTTGAATTCGGCGCAACGCCATTGATCTCCATCTCCTGCAAGACCCTGCGCACATTTTTAAACTTATTTACTTTACAAAAGGCACCAATCAAGGCATTATAAACCACAACATCAGCCTTGATTCCCTTCCTCTCCATCTCCTGGAATGAATCAATAGCATCTTCAATTCGGTGCTCCACTCCATAAGTATGAACCAGGACACTATAAATGAAGGATGTAGGCCTGCAATTGCTCTCATCCATTTCCTTCACAACCTCAACTGCTTCATCGACCCTCCCTGCTTTGCAAAGAACATCAACCATTATACCATAAGTAACAACATCAGGATCACACCCAGCATGAACCATCTCTCCAAAAACCTCCCTTGCCCGGGGAAGATTGGGAGCTTTTCCCCACCCCTCCAGCAAAATGCTATAAGTTTTCGCGTCTGGTTCAAATCGACCCTTCATAGCATCAAAAATCTCCTGAGCCTTCCTCACATTGTTGGACTTGCACAAAGCACTTAACAAACCATTAAATGCAGCAAGATTTGGGACCACATCGTACTTATCCATGACATTAAAGGTGTAAACAGCCTCGTCGACCTTGTTAGCCCTAGCATACTTTCTCATCATGATGCAAAAAGTCTCCACATTTAGCATGCCCTTTTTCCTCATGGCATTAACAAGGTCCCACACGATCTGGTACTGTCTAATCTTAGCCAGAGATTCAATCATCAAGTGATATGCCCTTATGCTGTGCGAGTACCCTCTCTGCTTCTCTGCCCACTCAAAGAACCGAAATGCTGACATGCCCGCATTCTCAAATCGTTTGAGAACATCTTCAACTAAATCAGGGGAAACTTTAACTCCAGTTTGATTAAGAGCAGTGTCAAGTGCCAGTGTGGGACACGTCATCATAACCTTGCTCACTCTCTCGCTCGCTTCTCCAACCTCCTGAATCGCCTCATTTGTGCTGTGCATTTTTGCAAACAATACCCATTTGGATAATATATTTTTTCTATGGGAACAAAGCTTAATCATTGCGCGGACAAAGCAAGACTTGCAAATTATTCACCTGAAGCAAGCTCCACAATGGAGAGTCTGCAAACCCTAACGGGATATGACGATTGCTCAAGTCTAAAGTGGCGATTGCCGAAAAATTACTGGTATTTCTGTGAAACGAGTTTCAGGTCGCCATGGTTTGATGGTGGCTGATAGTGGTGAAGCCGTCGTTGTGTTCGGAAATCTCTCGAATTGGAGTGGTGAATGGATGTTGTTCACAAACACAACTTAGTCAGCAAAACCATTTTTACAACTCCATACTAAATGCAAGAATGGATTTTTGTTTTCTTAAAGTTTACAATATTCTATATAAATTGGAAAATGATATTTGAACAACCACTTTTGACAACATTTAGACACGTCACACGTGTCTAAATTTGAGTGGTCCAGTTGGAAAAATTAAATGAAAATGAAATATGACGTGGAAAGGGAGTGGTCAGGGTTTGCAGGTCCGCGTTTCAAATTTGAAATTGATTTTGGAACAATTTAAGAGAGAGAAGCGCGAAGGTTCAGAGATAGAGAGTGTAACCTAGAGAGGCCGAACAACTTGGAGAAAGGGAGTTGGAGAGAGAGACGTCCGACGGAGTGCTTGCCGGAGTGTCGCCGGACAACGTTGAAGGCTGTCTGGGAGCTATCGAACCCCTCCAGGCGATTCCGATTCACGGTCGCCACAGGTTCGACGTTGGCGAAGGAAGGGAAGACGCCATCGTCTTTCGTCCGGTCCGGCCCAGCGAACTAGGGGCGCGTTGAAGGTCTCGCGTCGTCCCAGCTGCTTCCGTCCCTGTCCCGGAGTGCCGACGGAGTGCCGTCGGAGCATCGCCGGAGTGTCGCCGGAGTGTGGACTGTTCGGTGGACCAAAAAGAGGGGTTTTCCGGGTTGTCAGTCCCACCCACACCTTTATCTTCGTCTGTGTTCCAACCGCCGCACCTCGTGCTGAGTGAAGGTTCGTTTTTTTTTTTATTTCAGTGGAATGTGTTACCAATAAGGAGTATTGGTAAATCTTGAAGAAATTTGTTTTGATGATGTTACAAGAAGTTTTAGTTGCAGAAGATATTAGAATTAGTTAAAAGCAATTTGTAGAAATTAAATGTAGTAGGAAATTCTTGTAAACCTTGTAAACTTACATTTTTAACTACAATAATCGATTATGATGAAGCAATAATCGATTATCACAAGTCATACTTGAATAATCGATTATCACTTCATATAATCGATTATCACATTTTTGAAAACCTATAACGGACTTGAATAATCGATTATCACTTACAATAATCGATTATTCATGGCAGTTGGGAGCTGACCTTTGGCATTCAGTGTACTTGGCTATATATTTTGTTTTGGAGAAATTAGAACGTTAACGTTGTTTTTGAACTGAGAAAGCTTAGAACACTGTGTGTCAGAGGAACGTTCTCAGAAAGCTTTTTGTTCATTGTTCCCTTGCTTGGTCTTGTGAAAGGAGAGGCTCGCGTATCGTGTGTCGATAGTCGGAGCAGACTCTCTTCAAGTTAGCAAGGTGCTCTGCCTGGTCTTGTGAAAGGAGAAGCTTGTGAATCGTTGGTCGATTGCTGAAGTGGTTCTCTTCAAGTTGGTAGAGTAGTTCTATTCATTTTTATTGTTCATTATCTTGTAATCTGTTAAACAATTTTTAGTGAAAAAGGTTAATCACTATTTATAGTGATTAACGACTGGACGTAGAATCTTTTGATTCGAACCAGGATAAAAATTCTGTGTTGTTCTTCTTATTCCCTATACTTATTTTATTGTACGTACATCAACGGTTTGGAAATTTGTCTCTAAGAAAATTAAATTTCTAAAACTGACCATCTTATTAAGAGTTTGACTGAACACGCTTTCCGCTTTATAAGTTATTCCGCTGTGCAAAATTCTATAACGGTACCGATTGTTCCAACAATTGGTATCAGAGCTTGCTTTGATATTTTTTCAAATTTTTTTTCGAAAATGGCCGGTCATCAAACTCAAGTATATGCCGAGGGTGCTTCAATCAACAGACCACCACTCTTTACTGGTGATAACTATGCATTCTGGAAAGTCAGAATGGAAATTTTTATGGGGTCTGTTGACAGAGGCATCTGGGAAGCTGTACTAAATGGTCCCTATATTCCAAAAAGAACTATTGATGGTGTAGAAGTAGAAAAACCATACTTTAACTGGACTCCAGAGGAAAATAGAAGAGCTCAATTTGATATTAAGGCTCGCAACATTATTTCATCTGCTGTTGTACTTGATGAGTTTTATAGAATTTCAGTTTGTAAGACAACACAAGAAATGTGGGAGGTTCTCAGAGTCACACATGAAGGAACAGAGGACGTGAAACGTGCAAGGAAGAACACTCTCATTCAGGAGTATGAGATGTTCAGAATGCAACCTGGAGAAACAATTTCTGATGTCCAAAAGCGGTTCATTCACATAGTGAATCACTTGACAGGGTTGGGTAAGACTTTTGATACTGATGAATTAAATGTAAAAATTTTGAAATCATTGGACAGGTCTTGGCAACCAAAGGTGACTACCATCTCTAAGTCTCAAAATCTTACTCAAATGTCTATGCCAATCTTGTTTGGGAAACTCCGTGAGCATGAACTTGAGTTGAGAAGATTGACGGCTGAAGAAGATCAAGGCAAAAGAAAGACACTAGCCTTCAAGTTCGAGATCTCCAAAGGAAAGAACTCTAAAAGGATTGAAGATGATGACTCCGATGATGATGAAGAAAACATGAGTCTTATGATTAAGAAGTTTGCAAAATTTATGAAAGCCAAGGGAAAAGACAAATACCGTGAAGAAAGGAAAGAAAATCATGGATCTTCTTCAAGCATTAAATGTTATGGATGTGGAGAAAGAGGTCATGTGAAGACTGACTGTCCTAAAAATAAGAAAAGTGAAGAAAAGAAAGAAAGAAAGTTTCCAAAGAAGAAGAAAGCTTACATAGCTTGGGAAGAGAATGCTTCTAGTTCTTCAAGCTCAAGCGTTTCAGATGAAGAAGCAAATTTGTGCTTAATGGCAGACCTAGAAGATGCAGGAAGCCAAGTAAGTGATTCTAGCTTAGAGTCAAGTAATGAGTTTGCTTACAAAAGGCATTTCTTGATTTGTTAAATGAATCTGAAAAACTTGATGTTGCTCATAAAAAGCTAAAGAAAGAGCATAATGAATTGAAATTGAGGTATGAAAAAGTACTAGATGACGAAGTTGTTTTAAGAAACAAAGTTAGTAATTTGGAAACTAAATTATCTGAATCTGATACTATTGTACAACCTATTGAATGTCTATCATGTAAAAGTCATCTGTTTGATATAGATATTCTTGAGAATTTACTTGCAAAGGCAACTAAGTCTAAGTCATATGCCAAAACAAACCTTGAGAAAAGCAATGCAAGAAGTGGAAACACGCATCTACACAAAAAATCTAAAGTGATAAGAACTCGTAGAATTTGGGTAGAAAAAGGAACTTTTGTGAAAAATAAAGTGTATGAGGCTTGTTGTTTTTACTGCATGAAACTTGGTCACACCTCAAACAAATGCAACATCAAACATTTTGGTGTTCCAAATGGTAAATATGCATGGGTTAAAACTGTAAAATGATGTATGTTTGCATAAACTAACCCCAAGGACCCATAATAAGATTGGGGACCTAAAGTCTTGCTCAAATTTGTTTTGTAGGAACTTATTAAGTCAAAGAAGTCACTGTGGTATCTTGACAGTGGTTGTTCAAGACACATGACCGGTGACAAGAAAAAGTTTATTTCTTTTGAGAAGAAGAAGCAAGGCTTTGTGACTTATGGAGATAACAACAAAGGTAGAATCATTGGAAATGGAGACATTGGAGGAGGAAACACATTGACTATAAAGGACGTATTATGTGTTGAAGGTCTCAAACACAATCTCCTAAGCATAAGTCAATTATGTGACAAGGGTCTCAAGGTAACTTTTGAACGTGATAGATGCAACGTATATTTTAAAGATTATACTGAAATTGCTTTGCAAGGTGTTAGGCATAATAACATTTACTTGATTGATATTGAAAATGCATCTAGTCATAATATAACATGTTTAGTTGCTAAAGAGGAAAACCCTTGGCTATGGCATAAAAGAGCTGCACATATACATATGCAACATTTGAATAAATTGATTTCAAAAAATCTTGTGATTGGTTTGCCAAATTTAAAATTTGAGAAAAATAAACTTTGCTCTGCATGTCAAAAGGGAAAGCAAACCAAATCCTCATTCTCATCGAAAACTATGATTTCAACATCAAAACCTTTAGAACTTCTGCATATGGACTTGTTTGGTCCATCTAGAATTAAAAGTTTTGGTGGAAACTACTATGCTCTTGTGATTGTTGATGATTACACTAGATTTACTTGGACATTCTTCTTAACCCTTAAAAATGAAGCTTTTAAAGCATTCAAATCGTTTGCAAAACGTGTTCAAAATGAAAAGGAATTGAAAATCAAAACCTTGAGAAGTGATCACGGTGGTGAGTTTGAAAATGAATCTTTTGAAAAGTTTTGTGAAAAACATGGAATTGCTCATAATTTCTCTGCTCCAAGAACTCCCCAACAAAATGGTGTTATTGAAAGGAAAAATAGGTCATTAGAAGAACTAGCTAGGACTCTTTTAAATGAATCAAATGTGCCAAAATACTTTTGGGCTGATGCAGTTAGTACTGCTTGTTACGTGTTGAACAGAATGCTAATTAAGCCTATTCTTAAGCTAACTCCCTATGAACTGTTTAACGGTAGAAAACCAAATGTATCTCACTTGAAAATCTTTGGATGTAAATGTTTTGTTTTGAATAATGGTAAAGATAATTTAGGCAAATTTGATGCTAAATCTGATGAGGCAATCTTCTTAGGATATTCTTTAACTAGCAAAGCATATAGGGTGTTTAATAGAAGAACCTTGACAATTGAAGAATCAATGCATGTTGTCTTTGATGAAATTGTGGACCTTGAGGTGAACCCTCTTGAGTCAAATAAATCAATTGCAGGTGATGAGGATTATTTGAGGGAAGCTCTTGAAGAGATGTATCTAAATGAAAACTATCCACCAGAAACTCAAAATGAACATCAAGTAGTTGATCCTAAAAGCTATCAACAACCAAGAGGACTTTCTCTGGACAACATCATCGGAGATATATTAAAAGGGGTAACTCCTAGACACAATCTTAATAATTTCTGCTTAACAGTAGCTTTTGTGTCTCAGGTAGAACCTAAGAACATAAAGGAAGCTCTTCAAGATGATAAATGGTGTGTTGCTATGCAAGAAGAACTTAATCAATTTGAAAGGAATGATGTTTGGCAACTCATTCCTAGACAAGATGATTTTCAAGTCATTGGAACAAAGTGGGTGTTTAGAAACAAGCTTGATGAAGATGGAAACATCACAAAGAACAAAGCCAGGTTAGTTGCAAAGGGCTACTGTCAAGAGGAAGGTATCGACTATGATGAAACTTACGCTCCAGTAGCCAGGTTAGAAGCAATTAGATTATTACTTGCTTATGCCTCTTTGATGAAGTTTAAATTGTACCAAATGGATGTGAAAAGCGCATTTTTGAATGGTTTTATTAAAGAAGAGGTATATGTTAGTCAACCTCCTGGTTTTGAGGATTTTAAATATCCTAATCATGTTTATAAGTTAAAAAAGGCCTTGTATGGTCTTAAACAGGCACCTAGATCTTGGTATGAAAGACTTAGTACCTTCTTGATTGAAAATGATTTCTCTAGAGGAAAGGTTGATTCCACCCTATTTATTAAGAAAGTAGGAAAACATATCTTGATTGTTCAAGTATACGTAGATGACATTATTTTTGGGTCTACAAATAATTCATTATGTGAGGGATTTGCACAAATCATGCAAGGTGAATTTGAGATGTCTATGATGGGTGAGCTTACCTTCTTCTTAGGGCTGCAAATAAAGCAAATAGATGGGGGGACTTTTGTCTCTCAAACTAAATATTGTAGAGAAGTACTTAAGAAGTTTGGTATGGATACTTGTAGAGAAGCCAACACACCTATGGCAACGTCTTGCTATTTAGATAAGGATGAATCTGGTGAAGGGGTAAATGAAACCATGTTTAGAGGAATGATAGGATCCTTACTGTATCTAACTGCTAGTAGACCAGACATTATGCAAAGTGTATGTGTGTGTGCTAGGTACCAAGCTAATCCTAAAGAATCTCATCTAATTGCTGTCAAAAGGATTTTGAAATACCTTAAAGGAACCACTTCTTTTGGACTCTGGTATCCATCTGATGCTTCACTTAGTTTAATAGGTTATTCTGATGCAGACTATGGTGGCTGTAAAATTGATAGGAAAAGTACTAGTGGCACTTGTCATTTTCTGGGTTGTTCTTTAGTGTCTTGGCATTCAAAGAAACAAGCTTGTGTAGCTTTATCTACTACTGAAGCTGAATACATTGCTGCTGGCAATTGTTGTGCCCAAATCTTATGGATGAAACAACAACTGGAGGATTTTGATATCTTCCTTGATCACATTCCTTTGAAATGTGATAATACTAGTGCTATCAACCTAACTAAGAACCCCATAATGCACTCAAGAACTAAGCACATTGAAATTAGACATCATTTCTTGAGAGATCACATTCAAAAGGGAGATTGCCAAATTGAATACATTGACACGATACATCAATTAGCTGATATCTTTACTAAAGCCCTGCCTAAAGATAGATTCTATGAGCTTAGAAGAGAGTTAGGGGTATTAGACATGTCTTAGACTCCACATTTATGGTTCTTTGCAAATTTTCATAAGATCAGCGTTAATAATCGATTATCATCAGGTCATAATCGATTATTACAAACCTGGGATACATCCTCTACACTAAGATAATCGATTATCTTACCCCATAATCGATTATGAATCTTCAAACTCATCCCTGGAAAATCATGAGCAAATAATCGATTATCTTCATACATAATCGATTATCGCACAATTTCTGGAAAGTGACCAACGAGCAGATAATCGATTATCACTTACGATAATCGATTATCACGCAAACAGTTTCGAAAATAAAGCCGTTGGAGCCTCCCATAACGGCTCCAAACGGCTATAAACGGCTAGTTTTTCCCTTCTTCTTATAAATAGGCCCCTCTAATCGATTATTGGCCATCTCTTTGCTCCCAGAAACTGCTGAAATCAAAATCTTGAGCTTCAAATCTCTCCAATTTTACTCAATCTCTCAAACATCACTCCCTCAACCTTTCTCCATGGCAGATTCAAGGAGACATCGCCGCAGAGCTGTTGGAGCATCTTCTTCCTCTCAACCACGTCCGACAACGATTGATGGATGGATTTCAGATCAAGAAAGACATGCGGACTATGTTTCTTCCTGGCAAGAGAGAAGAATCATGGCAGTAAAGTATATTCGCCTTGATTTTTTCCGTTTCTATGGATTTCAATTTCCAGAGTTTTTTAATGATCAAGGACTCTCAAATCTGGTGGAGCAAAAAGGTTGCATTTATCCCGATCTTATCAGAGTGTTCTATTTCAACATGAGATATCGAGATGGGATTATTTCCACTAAAGTCAAGGGTGTCCGCATAATTTTAGATGATGATGTGTGGACCAACGTTGCCCAACTACCCATCTGGGATGATGCTGTCAAAGTTCATCTCGGACTCCAAGATTTCGATCGATTATTGACCTTCCAATCCTTCCTACGTCACCCTGAACAACAGACTAATCGAAGGCAATTGCTTGTTGGAGGTTTCAAGGTTGAAGAAAGGATGATTCACTACTTACTTGTCTGGATCCTATGTCCTAGAGCAACCAATCATGCTCAATGCTCTGAACAGGATCTACTTCTTCTGTATGGGATCCTAAATCACATACACATCGATTGACCTGCTCTCATTGCTGACACTATGGTAAAAGCTAAGAAATCCCCTTCCTATCACCTTCCTTATGCTCTTCTTATTTCTAGAATCTTGGAGTACAAAGGTGTCAATGTTGAAGGAGAACTTGTCCAAGCCACTCAAGTTGTTGGCTCGAAAATTGGCGATACTACCTTTCGTCAGATGGGATTCATTACTAGAGGCAGAGTCCTTATTCACAAAGATGATGATCATCCTGATGTCGATGAAGATGATGACATGGACACTCATATGGCTGACCCAGTAAGTGTTGCTGCTCCATCTGATGCTGGACCATCCAACATACCCTCTTCTTCCTCAACTTCTATGGAAGAACATTTTGCAAGGTTATCTAAACAATTGGAGGATATGAGTCTTGCACAAAAGACTCACTTTGAGGAGATTTATGATTGGCAACGATCTGTTGAAGAGTACATGGTTGATCAATTTCTTGATCTTGATGTTCGCCTTTCTAACATCGAGCATCATCTCAACATTCAACCTCCCGAGAGATCTCCTAGTCCTGAGTTTTAGATATAGGTTCTCTGTAAGACTGTTTTGTTGTTTACTTGCCATTTCATCTATGTTATAATTCAGTCTGTTATGTGTCTTCTTCCAATGTAATCTTTATTTTCATAAATAAAATGATCTCTTGATTATATGCATCCTTTGATTAATTAAGGGGGAGATCATATTTAGGGGGAGCCTTTAACATCTGATCTTTTTGCTTCTGATCAAAAAGGGGGAGAAGTATAAATTATTACAGGTATTGCTAACCTTGTTGTTGTTTGTTAGCTTGTATGTTTTGCAGGTAAGCCAAATTTGCTTTTAAAATTGAATTTTTGATCATCATCAAAAAGGGGGAGATTGTTACCAATAAGGAGTATTGGTAAATCTTGAAGAAATTTGTTTTGATGATGTTACAAGAAGTTTTAGTTGCAGAAGATATTAGAATTAGTTAAAAGCAATTTGTAGAAATTAAATGTAGTAGGAAATTCTTGTAAACCTTGTAAACTTACATTTTTAACTACAATAATCGATTATGATGAAGCAATAATCGATTATCACAAGTCATACTTGAATAATCGATTATCACTTCATATAATCGATTATCACATTTTTGAAAACCTATAACGGACTTGAATAATCGATTATCACTTACAATAATCGATTATTCATGGCAGTTGGGAGCTGACCTTTGGCATTCAGTGTACTTGGCTATATATTTTGTTTTGGAGAAATTAGAATGTTAACGTTGTTTTTGAACTGAGAAAGCTTAGAACACTGTGTGTCAGAGGAACGTTCTCAGAAAGCTTTTTGTTCATTGTTCCCTTGCTTGGTCTTGTGAAAGGAGAGGCTCGCGTATCGTGTGTCGATAGTCGGAGCAGACTCTCTTCAAGTTAGCAAGGTGCTCTGCCTGGTCTTGTGAAAGGAGAAGCTTGTGAATCGTTGGTCGATTGCTGAAGTGGTTCTCTTCAAGTTGGTAGAGTAGTTCTATTCATTTTTATTGTTCATTATCTTGTAATCTGTTAAACAATTTTTAGTGAAAAAGGTTAATCACTATTTATAGTGATTAACGACTGGACGTAGAATCTTTTGATTCGAACCAGGATAAAAATTCTGTGTTGTTCTTCTTATTCCCTATACTTATTTTATTGTACGTACATCAACGATTTGGAAATTTGTCTCTAAGAAAATTAAATTTCTAAAACTGACCATCTTATTAAGAGTTTGACTGAACACGCTTTCCGCTTTATAAGTTATTCCGCTGTGCAAAATTCTATAACGGTACCGATTGTTCCAACAGAATGAAGGTTTCATACATGCATGATGTTGTTTGTGGATGGTTTTGCTTATGTATGAAATGTCTCCCAAGTGGATTTTGTTGTGTTACTGATTTGTATACTTGTTGTTTGCTTAATCTTACATTGTTGTTGTAATTTTTTTCGATTGATAGTCATGGACCGCGTTGGCCTTGCTGTGAAAAAAACAAGCCACCTCAAAATGAGAGTGGTGAACCTAGTTGGCCTTGCTGTGAAAAAACTTGAACCCAATTACCCAGTTCATTCGACTTTGGTACGAGTTATGTTGGTGAACCCAGGGTCCTAGAAAATGTATTTTTATGTGACACGAATTTGTTAAAAAAATGTTAAGAAATTGTTCCCAGATTACTTAGAAGTAGCTGAAACGAGGGAAAACAAACAAGGCACCCCAAAATAAGAGTGGTGGACTTAGTTGGCCTTGGTGTGCAAAAATTGGAACCCAGGTACCCACATATTCTGCCTAAGGTACCAGTTATGTTCCTGTTCCATGAGTGTTAGAAAATGTATTTTTATGTGGCACGAATTTGTTAAAAAATTGTTAAGAAATTGTTCCCAGATAACGTAGAAGTAGATCAAATGAGGGAAAATAAAGAAGGCACCCCAAAATTAGTGTGGTGGTCGTTGTTGGCCTCGGTGTGCTAAAACTTGAACCCAGGTACCCAGTTAATTTGCCTTAGGTACCAGTTTTGTTCCTGTACCACGAGTCTTACAAAATGTATTTTTATGTGGCACGAATGATATGAATTAATAAATTAGTATTATTTTTTTGTTCTCTTTTTGGTTGTCTTTTAACAAATGCTGACAATGTTTGTTATCATTTCCATTTTGTTCTTTTACTTGATTGTGTTGGTGTAATGTAATTTAACTTTTTGTGTTGGTGTAGTGTCATGGAGGAACTTGGTGAACAAAGTAAAGGACGTGATAGAAGGAAGAAGGTACGCAGGATTGTATTTGACTTCCATAGATTTGTTGTTTGACTGTTTGCACTGGACTCTTTAGGGCACAAAAGAAAAGAACGACAAAAGATTGACAATGTCATTGTATGTATAGTAATTGATGTTTACTTTGTAATTACAAATTTATAAGGGAAGTATGTTGTTTCCAAGCACATAATCTTGCATTGCTTTTTGGACATTTGTTGAATTGTTCGGAAGACAAGAAACCATCATTTGAGGGACAACAGTTGCATACTCCAATCCAACCAAACAAGTATGTTTGTAATGTTGATTTTTGTAAATATAATATTTTCTTGTATAAATGATATGTTAAATATGATACTTGCGTTGTTGGACTTGTGTTGTTGTAGATTTGATTGTGGAGTAATTGTTTTGAAAATTATGGAGTTGTGGGATGGCATTGACAAATATGAAAGAAACACAATGCCTAGTTACACAACTGTTAGCTGTCAAAATTTCTATGTTGTGCATCTTTCATACAAATGTTGCATTGGATTCATGTTTTGTGCATTATTGTCTTTACAGGAAGAACTACAACAATTTAGGGAGCAATATGTTTGTCAATGGATTTTGGATGTGGACAACATGCAGAGGAATCAAGTGTTGGAAGATTTAGGCCTTTTGTAGAATGTTGGGGATTATTGATGAAAGAATAGTTGTTGTTACATTTCATATTTATGTATTGGTTGCACATCCAATCTGATTTCAGAAATTGTTGACAAATATATTTGGTAGTTAAAATTCAGTTTGTTGTACTTAATTGACTTTCATGTGCAAAACGTTTTATCCAAGTACCTACTTGGCCTGTCTGTGCAAAGAGTTATACCAAAGTACCCACTTATTTAGCCTTTGGTACCAGTTCTGGTCCTACACCTGGAGCGTTACCAATTGAGGTTGGATTGGGACGAATTTGTTAATAAATTGACAAATAATTGTTTCGAAATTAATCACAAAGACAACGAATGAGGGAGAACACATTAGGCACCCCTGAATGAGTGTGGTGTACCAAGTTCGCATTTGTGTGGAAAAAGTTTAACCTAAGTACCCACTTATTTAGCCTGTGTATCAACACCCAATTTCGTCCGGAATGACAAATAGATTTATTTATTTTCATCATGAGTGTAAAATAAAAAAAATAAAAAAAGGGGGGGGGGGGGGCGTCCACTGATCCGGACGAGCGTCCTCGCTGGACAAGGGTCCATTTCTGCTTGAAGGACGAGCGTCAACTCCTGTTCGCTGGACGAGCGTGCTCTTTTGCGTCCAGAGGGCGAGCGTTCGTTCTCCTGGCGATGAGCGTTTCTGCATAGACGTTCGGCTTTTCGGACTCTACCGCTCGTCCCGGTTACTCTCTATCATCTACTGCTCGTCCTGATCATTCCTATTCTCCATATCTTTATGTCGTTCGTCCTGCACACTATACAACCGTTCGGCTCCTCCCACTACACGACCGTTTGTTCACTTTCTATCTTTCGTGACCGTTCGTCCTCTACACTGTAATGCTCAGACAAATTTAAAAACAAATTTAAAAACGCAGCCTCCACTACTTTTGGACGCTCGGGCAATACGGGATCTGCTACCGAACGCTGTATGACGAACGACCATACACAAACCTCTGATCCAGGTCGAACGCTTAAGAGTTACCGAGCGTTAAAATCACTAGCATGTCAAAATGCCAAAACCGAACGCTCGCCACCTAAAAACAAATATGATCAAACATTAAACCGGATACCACTGGGACGAACGTTTTGCACCCTGGCCGAAAGATCACAACACATGACCGATCGGTATCACATCAGCACCTAACCGAACAGTATCAAATCAAAGCCTGACCGAACGGTACCAGATTAACACCTATTATATACTGTTTGGAAGTACGCCCATCAAGATCGAAAGTTCAACTGAGAGTAAGCATACCGAACGAGCGTTCACATAATGTGACTGAACGCTATTTTGCTGAGCATTGTTTGCTGATCAAACCATACTGGACCGAACGCTCAAAACCGAACGCTGAAGAGAAACATCATGGAGACCGAGCGTTGAAATGAGAATTCACCAAGACCGAACGTTCAAATGAAGACCGAACGTTCACTAAAACACTATGATCGAACGGTTGAAGCTGAGAATTGTCGAACGTCGTAAAGGAATGAATGGACGAACGGTCGAATAAGGCAAAGGACCAACGGTCGAGGACGAACGCTCTTTTTTTTATTGTTATGTTTTAATTTTATTTTTATTTTATTTTTTTATTTTTATTTTACACTCATGAATAAAACAAATCTATTAGTCAATCCGGACAAAATTGGGTGTTGACAAGTATCAGTTTAAATAGATTTAAAATATCCTATCTTAAATTGTTTAAAAATTGGATTTGATACAGTGCTGCTTCAACTTTCTATACCTGAAAATATAAAATTAATATTAGAGAACGTTCCAAGCTGGATGCAGTGCTGCTTCAATCTCTCATTCCAAGCTCTCCAAAGACGTTCCAAGCGAAACCATTTGCAGCTGGATGTGTACGTACGCATTGGCTAGTGAACGTGCGCCTCCAAGTTGGCAGCTGGATGCAGTCCTCCTATCTCCAAAAGCAACGTTCCAAAGACCAAGAGCCAAAGGTGAGAGAGTCCGTTTGAGAAGTATATGGCAGCTGGATGTGTACTGAGGTGTGGGTTGGGTGCAGTTCTCCTCTCTCAAGGCAACGTTCTCCAAGAAACAAAAACAATATGAGAGAGTTCTCCCGTCCCCATCTGCATGCTGAATGTCGTCCCCCTTTCTTCCAGAGCCCCTGGAAAAAAGATGAGAACCTAGAGTTGTTGTTGGAGAATCTCCCTGCTCCTGGCCGTCCACCTTCTCTTGTTCTCCACCTCTCTTACAAAAATAATTTCTCCACTCCTCTTTTCAGAGAATTCCTGAACCAAAGTGGCAGCAAGCGTGCAACTATTCTTTCTGCATTTCTGGAGGTGGCAGTTATCAGTCCCCGAGAGTGAATGAGTGCAGCCTCTTTCTTTTCTATTTTCTTCCTCCGGACCATGCTGGATGTGTTTGTTATTCTCTTGGGGCGTCAGTGTGCAGGCCATGCGTCTTCCAGTTGAACCAAAGAAAATAATATCTCCCACGCTTCTTGTATGCTCTGCTGCCTCCAACGTGTAGTGTGCTTCTTGTTCGAAAATGGAATGCACCGTGTCCAACTCTACATCACGTGTACACCACTTCTTGCTTTCTTCTGTTTTCTCTTCGGCTGGAGTGCTACATTCCCTTCTTCCGTGGGCCTCATTGCCTTGGTGCGGGATGTGTGATCTTGTGTTGGACCGTGGCTTCACTAAGCTGGACAAGCATCAGCTGTTTGGACCGAGTGCACCCTCCCAGCTCAAGTGAATTAGTAGCTGCTTCCTTAAATTGCCAAAGCCCAATTGTCCAATGTGAACCGTGGCAGCTGCGTGTGTTTCTTTCCAGTCTGCTACAGTTTGAATGTAATAATGCACTTTTGTTTCTCCAACAATTCGAATAAAATGTGAATCAGTGTGCTACAGTTCTACACTTTTAATGATTCCATGTGATAACCCATGTGTCATGTCCATAGTATCAATCACCACACATTTAATTCATCCAACAAATACTATTAACAAACCACCTCCATCGTACATAAACAACATTCCACCGTCATCTAACAAGTCATATTTTTACAGCTTACAAACAACATATCATACATAACCAAAATCATCCACAAACAACATCATACATAGATTAAAGCTTCATTCCACTGAAATAAAACAAACGAACCTTCAGTGAACACAACGTGTGCCGGTTGGAACACACAAGAAGAAAAATGTGTGGGTGGGACTAACAACCCCGAAAACCCCTCTTTTTCGTCCACCGTACAGTCGCCACTCCGGCGGCACTCCGGCGGTGAATGCAAAGGTCCGGCACAGGGAGGGAAGCAGGTGGGACGAAGCGAGACTCAGAACGCGCACCTAGTTCGCTGGGCCGGAGGGAAGACGACGCCGTCTTCGGTTCGTTCGCCAACGTCGGAGCTGCGGCGACCGTGAATCGGAACCGGCTGGAGGGCTTGAGGACCTCCGACGGCCTTCAACGTTGTCCGGCGACACTCCGGCAAGCAATCCGTCGGACCTCTCGCTCGAACTCCCTTTCTCCAACTCTCTCGGGCTCTCTCTCTAGGTCACAGCCTCCCTCTGAATGTTCGCGCCGCTTCTCTCTGTACAATGTTGGAAATGAATTTCAAATTTCAAACGCAACTTCTAACCCCTGGCCGGCCCTTGCCACGTCAGATTTGAACAACTTTTTCATTAAAAACGTGGACCGCTCACATTTAGACACGTGTCCCGTGTCTAAATGTTGTCAAATGAAGTTGTTCAAGTATCATTTTCCAAAAAAATAGAACCTTTGAGTCAAAAACGTTTACCCTAACCCCCAATTTCCCTCTTTCTCTGTTTGCACTGCTTCGTTTTGAGCAGAGAGATGAACCCTTTAACACTGGTGAAGCGCACTCAGAATATCAACGCCAGAGAAGCTGCACTCGGAATTGGCGAACAAGCTTCGTGGCACGCCAAGTACAAAGATTCCGCTTACGTATTCGTCGGTGGCATTCCCTTCGATCTCACCGAGGGTGACCTGCTCGCCGTTTTTGCTCAGTATTTCGCTTCCCTTTTCCATTTCAATTCATCAACTCTTTTTATTTTCTTTTTCTTTTAAATCTGAATGATTTTTTTTTATTACTCAGATATGGGGAGGTTGTTGATCTTAATCTCGTTAGAGACAAGGGCACCGGAAAATCAAAGGGTTTTGCGTTTCTTGCGTATGAGGATCAAAGGAGCACAAATCTTGCTGTGGGTAATTTAAATGGGGCTCAGATTATGGGTAGAATTATTAGGGTGGACCATGTTGACAAGTACAAGAAGAAAGAGGAAGAAGACGAGGAGACAGAGCGGTAGAAGAGGGAGGCACGGGGCGTTTGTCGTGCGTTTCAAAGGGGTGATTGTATTCGTGGAGCTAGCTGCAAGTTTTCTCATGATGAGCAAGTAAGATAACTGTTTTATGACAATGTTTGAGAAATGCTGCAAGTTTTCTGATGATGAACAAGTAAGATAACTGTTGTATGATGATGTTAGAATAATGCTGCAAGTTTTCTCATGATGAGCAAGTAAGATAACTGTTATATGATAATGTCAGAGTAATTTGTTTTTCTTTTTCTTTTTATGCTATGTTTTAGATATGTGGATGATAGCTCTATTAACTCAGTGAAAACTTGGAGTTAAGGTCTATATTTTGTAAATTAAATTTTAGTATTCGTATGCAGTGCCTTTTGACTTATTGGAATTAGATTTTTATTGGTCTATGACACTTTGATATTGTTGGTTACCGTTAAGTTTCACTTGCGTGTTTATTCATTAGGAGCAGGTTGTGTTCAAGGGGTTGAGGATTTTGAATGTCTTGCAACGGATACTTAGGTCTATGGTTAGGAGCTTTACGGTAAAGGGTTTTGGCGTTGATATCAAATGTCTTGTATAGGAAGCATGATAGTTCTCCCGATCTCAAAGTTAAGAAGGATGCATTTGATTTGGCCATTAGTTGTTACTTATCATATTGCCAATCAGATTTGGATTGCTTTGGTTTTGGAAGCATGAAAATTGACACTGTAAAATTCTCTCAACAGAAATATCATATGATAATTGACAAACATTCCTTGGTTCTAGCCTAAAATATGTACAAACCCATGACGAAAAAATATGACAGAAGCATAACAGAACCAGTGTTTATACAATTTAGCAAAATTCAAATGATTTATTTTTAGAAAAAAAAGTGATGCATTCCTAAAAGGCTTCCTGATAGATCTCTTTCTACATCTTTAATTGTTTGTAGAAGTTTCCAATGAAGGCCTCAGCTTTGGCAAATAACTCTTGCTCATTATCTGTTTTAATCTCCTCATCTATTTGTTCATTTCACCGAGAGATGAAAGTAAAGGGTTGAATTTTTATGCTTGATTATTGCTTTATATGTTTGGTTTCATATATAACTTGTACTGATACCATACTAGTGAGCTAAAAAGGAAGTCTGGGACGATAATTGTTGTTATAGAATTGAATGATTAGAAGATAATGTAAACAAATTTCACAAAGATTGCAGTTGGAGAACATGTTTTCGTAGATTCATATTTCACTCAGTAAAGTAAGAATTGAATTCACTCCAACAATCATATTAGTTCATTGCATAACATGGTGCGAGCAACTTTTCAGTATCAAGATAAACTTTCATTTGAGTATCATTCATATTTTCCTTATCATGAAGCAGCAAGGTATTACCACATTTCCTCGTAAAGTCTCTTAAGAACTCAAAGGAAAAAAAAAACCACACCCAAATAACGAATGAAAGCGTGACATGGGTTTTGAATTTCAAAACTTGAAATATAAGCTGAATAAAATTGAAGACAACTCATAATTGAACCAACTAAAAGAATTCAATTCAAATAAAAACTCTAATTTTATATTTATTTTATATATTTTATATATTATTGATACAAATTTTATACTTATCTAAAAGAGTTATCATTGAAAACAGTTATATAAATGAATAGCAAAGTAAAAATTTCTTGATTGCATAAAGTCAATACTACAAAAGGTAAACAAATGGAAAATGTTAATGACAAAATTATTCTAGGTTCAGCAACCACGGGAATAAAATAGGCTTTAAACACCCAAAAGAAACAAAAAAAAATAAAAAAGTGTAATTGGTAGTGAAATTTCTCTACTGCACTTTCCAATGTTGACTGAATGATTAGGACTGCACAATGACCCTTCTCTCTAACATCAAAATATTCAATCGGTGAAGCTCCTAGATTATGTTAACCTCTCCAGATTTGGAAATTCAATCACGAATAGTTGGCATTATATGCGTTCACGAAGCAAGGGGAAAGGTATTTCAGAAGTAAATTATTGGTATAGTAATTGTGCATGGAGAAAGGGAAGAGGTTGAAGCGGTGCAAGAAGCTGGAAACTAGGGTTTAGGGCTTGGAGGAAGGGGAAGAGATGGCACAATTAAGAGTTTGCGATGAAGAAGGAAAATGAGGAAGAACAGGTTGCGACAATTGCAAAAATTATGATTTTTGTTTGTGGGTTCGCAGGTCTGTGGGTTAGGGACTCTGTTTTCCAGTGGGAGGAGGAGAGAGGAGGTTTGGTGGCGGAGGGAGGAAGAAAAGAACTGGCATCGTTGCTGACGGAGGATAAAAAGAAGAGGAGGTGGTGGTGGTTGTGGAGAGAGGGAGACTTTCTAAGTTTACAGTATGACACACTAGTAGCCAACTCAGCCTAATTTTAACGGCGTTGGTTTTGGAGGACTAGAAATTATAGTTTTCTTAAGGACAATGATCAAAGTATAGCAAAGTTTGAAAAAGGGACTAAATCTAAAATCGCATGATAGTTGAGAGACTAAAAACATATTTAACCCTAGATTAATTATGTCAAATTAATTCTAAGAGGAACGTATCATTGAGCTTCTGCTAATGTTTGTTGGTGAAAAGACAAACAAATCCCTTTTATATATGTTGAAATCATTATTTTTAAGTTGAATGAAGAAAGATGTGACAAAGTTTGTGTTGTCTTGTTTGGTATGTTAGAAAGCCAAGGTAAAACACTAGAGGTCGGGAGAGATGTTAGAACAATTGGATATTCCTTAATGAAAGTGAGACAATATTTCAATGAATTTTGTAACTCGTCTACCAAAATCATTGAGAGGTCACGATTCCATCTGGGTGATAGTGAACAAGCTAACAAAGAATGCTCATTTTCTCCAACAATTAGAGAATGATTTTGGAGAAGCTGACAAAGTTGTATATCCGAGAGATAATAAGATTTCATGGAGTGCCTACAAGTATTGTATCAGATCGAGATCCAAAGTTCACATCGAGGTTTTAGCAGACGTTACAAGAAGCTTTGAGTATGAAATTAAGGATGAGTTCAACATATCATCCAGATAGATAGTCTAAAAGGATTATTCAATCTTTGGATGATTTGTTGAGGATGTGTGTGCTTAATCATCTCGGAGATTGAAGTGAGGTCTTGTCATTGGTATAGTTCATGTATAATAATAATTATCATTCAAGTATCAGGATGACGCCTTTTGAAGCTTTGTATGGGAGGTGATGTTAAACACCTTCGTGTTGGTACCAGGATGGGAAAGTGGTAACAGTGGCCCCTGAGTTGTTACAGTAGACTACGAATAAGGTAAAGTTGATTCAGGAACGAATGCGAGAAACTCATAGAAGAAAACAGTCTTATGCATATCATAGGAGGAGATTGTTGGAATTTAAGGTAAGACATCAAAGTTTCTTACAATGTATAAGATTCTCAGAAGGATTGCGCCAATAGCTTATGAAATGAAAGTACCACATCAGTTATCAGATTTACATAATGTGTTTGATGTATCACAATTGAGGAAATATGTTCCAATTCTAGATCATGTGTTAGAAGCTGATGATATCCAAGTCCTTGAGGATTTAACTGTGGATTTAGACCAATGTGAGTATTTGATGTTCGAACTAAAAAGCTTTGTGGAAAATATATTAGGACGGTGAAGGTTCTTTGGGATGAAAGAATGCAAGAAGAAACTTGAGAATTAAACGAGAGCACGAAGAAGGAGTATTTGTATCCAGGAATTGGAAAGAATGTAAGATCTAGGAAAAATGGAAAATATTTTATTATATTTTGGTTGTGTGAGGATAAGGAAAATGAGGAATATTTTATTGTAGTTTGGTTTTGTGACGATAAGACATTAATAATCCATATATGTGCATGTTTTCTTGCATTTTGTTTTGAATGCCAAACGGGTTCGAATAAGGATTATATAAATGTTTTTGCGGTATATGTAACAACATGCATGTTGGTTGGGTAGGGTAAAGGTTAGTCCTATGCATGAAGAGCCCCTGCTTGAACCATGGCTACAACATTTGGGGATTTATTTCCCTTGTTCATGCTATTGGGCCTGTTATGGTCCGTGAATTGGGATGAAGTTGTTGAGCTCTACCTAGTTTGAGTGGTTTGGTGTGGGAAGTGGTTTAGAGCATTTAAAGAAGTTTTTTTTTCTCTTTCTTTCTTTTCTTCCTTTTATTATAAGCCCAAAAATAGTGAGTTTAGGAAATTTGTTTCACGATAGGTTCATAGGTTAAAGGGGGTCTATGGCCTATTATGAGAGATTATACATTTTAGATTAGTAAGGCATAAGGGAAGGAACCCTAAAAATTGTGAATAGTGAATTAAGAGGAAGAGATTCAACCCAATTTGAGTGGTTTGGTAAGGGAAAAGGTTTAGAGCATTTAATTTTTTTTTTTCTCTTTCTTCTTTTTCTTCCTTTTATTATAGGTCCAAAAACAACGAGTTTTAGGGAAACTTATTTTATGATACATGGGTCAAAGGGGGGTCTATGGACTATTTGGGAGATTATAAATTTTAGGTTAGTGAGGGATAGAAGAAGGAACCCTAGCAGCCGTGAAAAGTGAATTGAGAGGAAGAGATTCAACATTTGCTAAAGCTAAGGCTTGTGTGTGGAAGTAGAGTAGAACAAAGGTTTGTTTTTCCTGGTTTGTAAGGGAAGTTTACTTTTATATATATATATATATATATATATATATATATATATATATATATTATTTTGTACAGTATAAAATATTAACCGAGTGGTTACCAACAACCAACCGGATATCCAGGTAATCTGTTTATATCTTATTCTGTTTATTTTATTGGGCTCATATCAGTTTAGGAAAATAATAAATACAAAGCCAGGGCCAAAAGCCAGGTACGTTCCACTTACGCATTATTCACTCTACGCTACTCTCAAATACTCAATAGGGATAACCATTCGCTAAATATTCAACTAAGAGCCGAGGCTCTTCAAATCACACGCCTAACTTGGGCGTCGGAGTACCTTTTGCAGGTACATCCTCCCACGTCAAGAGGAAGACCGATCGGTTTGTGCCAACACCGATCGGCCAATAGCAGGAGTTTGAAAGCGAGCGAGCGGCCCAAACACATCAACAGGTTAGTCTCTCGGTCCCAAAATTATCCACCGAAACATTTTGGCGCCCACCGTGGGGCCGAGCGTCAAACCCAATGATGACCACGAGGAGCATAGAGATGCAACGAAGGCACGCAGAAGAAATTGCAATGTTGAGAGCAGAGCGAGGTCGTGCCGAACGGTCCGCACAACACTCGGAGTCCACAGCCGATCGGGGTAACAACCAACACAATGATAACGCTGGAAGTCGTAATCAGCAGCCATCTCGGCATACTGACCCGAACGATCGGGGAAGAAGGGAGTCATCCCCCTTACGAACCGATCGGCCCTAGTCTGCTCCCTTTCACTGCGATCATCATGCAAACTCCAATGCCAGAGAAGAACCCTCCTGTGTTGGATAAGTATGATGGATCGACAGATCCCGACAATCATCTCAGGATTTTCACCAATGCAATGATGTCTACACAGACAGTGATCCGGTTATGTGCAGAGCCTTCTCCTTATCACTCAAGGACGAAGCATTGGAGTGGTATAACACTCTTCCCCCAAACACAGTGGATTGCTTCGCCACTGTGGAAAACCTTTTTAAAAGGCAATACGCCTCCAATCGTAATCAGGAAGTAACGCCAGCGGAATTGGTAAATACTAAACAGGAAAAGGGAGAAACTTTGAAGGCCTTATGAAAAGGTATATGGAAACTGCACGACGAGTTAAAGAGGTAAGTCAATCTTTTATCATCACCAATTTGCCTTCATGTCTAAGACCAGGGTATTTTGCTGAGAAATTATATGCACGACCGCCAAAAACTATGGAGGAGCTCCAAGAACGTATAGCAGAATTCATCCGCATGGAGGATATGCGAATTTCACAAAGAAGCGACAACAAGAAGCTGAGGCACCGAAGGTAGAAAGGACGGTAAAGACCGTCAACAATAATGGTAAAAGCTGGGGAATCCCGAACGTTTAAGTTTCATCACTATACAACCCTCAACGCACCTAGGGCAAAAGTCTTGAAGAAGCTCTAAACACTGAACTTCTCACACTCCAAACGAAACCATCTCCAAGATATGCAGATGAAAGGAAGAGCTGTCATTTCCATCAGAATCGTGGGCATACTACAGAAGAATGCATTACGCTGAAAACGAAATAGAACGTCTCATTCGGGCAGGACATCTCCGTAAGTACATACAGGAAAAAAGAAGAAGTCCGACCGAACGTATCGGAATAACGCGAGGGCGCGACTATAGTCACAGTCTACTCGACATCGTGAACGATCGGTTCGCGGAGTATAAACTGAAGAGAGGAATCCAAATCTCTATTTAATATCATATTTAAATACTTGATTAGACTTTTGTTATTTTCTAAAACATTCATTATGCATAAAATAAACCGAGCAATTCATGCTCTGAACATTAAGTTACCAGTTTCATTCAAGAATTTTGTCGTCAAACACTAAAGCTCAAGTCTGCGACCGAGCGGTAAATCCTGCCTCAGCAGAGGTAAAGCCCTCTCAAAGCGACGGTAAAGCCCGTTCCCTAGGAAGCACTCCTAGGTCAAAGACCGAGCGGTAAATCCCGCTCGGGAGAGAGGTAAAGCCTCTCAAAGCCGAACGGTAAAAGCCTTCTAGGAAGCACTCCTCGATCAAAGCAGAGAGGTAAAGCCCCTCGATTAATGTGAAGACCGAGAGGTAAATTCCTCTCGGTTCCTGTTGAAGGACGAGCGGTAAATCCGCTCGGTTAATGTAGAAGTCGAGAGGTAAATCACTCTCGGTTAAAGTAGAAGGTCGAGAGGTAAATCCCTCTCGGTAATGTCGAAGGTCGAGAGGTAAATCCCTCTCGGTAATGTCGAAGGTCGAGAGGGAAATCCCTCTCGGTTAAAGTCGAGGGTCGAGAGGTAAATCCTCTCGGTTAATGTAGAAGGTCGAGAGGTAAATCCCTCTCGGTAATTCGAAGGTCGAGAGGTAAATCCCTCACGGTTAATTCGAAGGTCGAGAGGTAAATCCCTCTCGGTTAAAGTCGAGGGTCGAGAGGTAAATCCCTCTCGGTAATGTAGAAGGTCGAGAGGTAAATCCCTCTCGGTAATGTCGAAGGTCGAGAGGTAAATCCCTCTCGGTAATGTCGAAGGTCGAGAGGTAAATCCCTCTCGGTTAAAGTCGAGGGTCGAGAGGTAAATCCCTCTCGGTTAATGTAGAAGGTCAAGAGGTAAATCCCTCTCGGTTAATGTCGAAGGTCGAGAGGTAAATCCTCTCGGTAATGTCGAAGGTCGAGAGGTAAATCCCTCTCGGTTAAAGTCGAAGGTCGAGAGGTAAATCCCTCTCGGTTAATGTAGAAGGTCGAGAGGTAAAGCCTCTCGGTAAGTCGAAGACGAGAGGTAAATTCTCTCAGTCCTGTTGAAGGACGAGCGGTAAATCCCGCTCGGTTAATGTTGAAGGTCGAGCGGTAAAAAACGCTTTAACTTCCGCAAACGCAACCTACCTCAAACCATCAGTCCTATAGTTAACCACGGCTAAAGCAAACGCTTAACTCGGACTTGGGGGGCATAGTGTACAGTATAAAATATTAACCGAGTGGTTACCAACAACCAACCGGATATCCAGTAATCTGTTATATCTATTCTGTTTATATTTATTGGGCTCATATCAGTTTAGGAAAAATAATAAATACAAAGCCAGGGCCAAAAGCCAGGTACGTTCACTTACGCATATTCACTCTACGCTACTCAAATACTCAATAGGGATAAACCATTCGCTAAATATTCAACTAAGAGCGAGGCTCTTCAAAATCACACGCCAAACTTGGGCGTCGGAGTACCTTTTGCAGGTACATCCTCCCACGTAAGAGGAAGACCGATCGGTTTGTGCCAACACCGATCGGCCAATAGCAGGAGTTTGAAAGCGAGCGAGCGGCCCAAAACACATCAACAGGTTAGTCTCTCGGTCCCAAAATTATCCACGAAACAATAGTAAGAACATATAGAAAGTAAAATAATTTGTTTCCTAAATAAAATTATGATTTATTAAAAACATTATTAACTCATAAATATGATTTTTAGTACCAATACAAATATCATCACTCATTAAACATGCACATTTTGTTTATTTTGTATTTTTTAAAATCTATCTATTATGATAATATATAGACTGATTTGCCTACTCCCATAAAAAAAACCAATAATTAAGTTAATAAATCTAGTCTCATTTTAAAATAATTTTTATTGAAGTTAAGCCAATAATATTAAATAGAAAAAAATTATTTCAATAACTTGAAATTTTTATTTATCATCTTGTACTCAATCTTTAAAAAGTTCGACAAATTTTGTTAGCAAACTGTACATTATTTCACATTTTACCATAACGACATTATCGATCGATTTATCTATGTTTATTTATTTTAATTTTTAAATTAAATAATTAAATTTTCTATTTTACGTATTTATTAAAATTTACTTCAAAAATATAAGTTATTTTAATAGTAAATTATTTAATTCTTAAAACAAGTGACTTTCGTAAAACTATTTATTAGAAAAAAATATTTATGAAATGTCTAAAATTATTACTAGAATAAATGTGAAAGCAAAAAAGTTATTACCAAAGAATAAAAAAAGTAATAAGTTTTTAGTTTTATATTTTTAAAATTAGAAAATTCAAACTTGATATATTTTAATTTAGAAAAAAANAAAAAAACCACACCCAAATAACGAATGAAAGCGTGACATGGGTTTTGAATTTCAAAACTTGAAATATAAGCTGAATAAAATTGAAGACAACTCATAATTGAACCAACTAAAAGAATTCAATTCAAATAAAAACTCTAATTTTATATTTATTTTATATATTTTATATATTATTGATACAAATTTTATACTTATCTAAAAGAGTTATCATTGAAAACAGTTATATAAATGAATAGCAAAGTAAAAATTTCTTGATTGCATAAAGTCAATACTACAAAAGGTAAACAAATGGAAAATGTTAATGACAAAATTATTCTAGGTTCAGCAACCACGGGAATAAAATAGGCTTTAAACACCCAAAAGAAACAAAAAAAAATAAAAAAGTGTAATTGGTAGTGAAATTTCTCTACTGCACTTTCCAATGTTGACTGAATGATTAGGACTGCACAATGACCCTTCTCTCTAACATCAAAATATTCAATCGGTGAAGCTCCTAGATTATGTTAACCTCTCCAGATTTGGAAATTCAATCACGAATAGTTGGCATTATATGCGTTCACGAAGCAAGGGGAAAGGTATTTCAGAAGTAAATTATTGGTATAGTAATTGTGCATGGAGAAAGGGAAGAGGTTGAAGCGGTGCAAGAAGCTGGAAACTAGGGTTTAGGGCTTGGAGGAAGGGGAAGAGATGGCACAATTAAGAGTTTGCGATGAAGAAGGAAAATGAGGAAGAACAGGTTGCGACAATTGCAAAAATTATGATTTTTGTTTGTGGGTTCGCAGGTCTGTGGGTTAGGGACTCTGTTTTCCAGTGGGAGGAGGAGAGAGGAGGTTTGGTGGCGGAGGGAGGAAGAAAAGAACTGGCATCGTTGCTGACGGAGGATAAAAAGAAGAGGAGGTGGTGGTGGTTGTGGAGAGAGGGAGACTTTCTAAGTTTACAGTATGACACACTAGTAGCCAACTCAGCCTAATTTTAACGGCGTTGGTTTTGGAGGACTAGAAATTATAGTTTTCTTAAGGACAATGATCAAAGTATAGCAAAGTTTGAAAAAGGGACTAAATCTAAAATCGCATGATAGTTGAGAGACTAAAAACATATTTAACCCTAGATTAATTATGTCAAATTAATTCTAAGAGGAACGTATCATTGAGCTTCTGCTAATGTTTGTTGGTGAAAAGACAAACAAATCCCTTTTATATATGTTGAAATCATTATTTTTAAGTTGAATGAAGAAAGATGTGACAAAGTTTGTGTTGTCTTGTTTGGTATGTTAGAAAGCCAAGGTAAAACACTAGAGGTCGGGAGAGATGTTAGAACAATTGGATATTCCTTAATGAAAGTGAGACAATATTTCAATGAATTTTGTAACTCGTCTACCAAAATCATTGAGAGGTCACGATTCCATCTGGGTGATAGTGAACAAGCTAACAAAGAATGCTCATTTTCTCCAACAATTAGAGAATGATTTTGGAGAAGCTGACAAAGTTGTATATCCGAGAGATAATAAGATTTCATGGAGTGCCTACAAGTATTGTATCAGATCGAGATCCAAAGTTCACATCGAGGTTTTAGCAGACGTTACAAGAAGCTTTGAGTATGAAATTAAGGATGAGTTCAACATATCATCCAGATAGATAGTCTAAAAGGATTATTCAATCTTTGGATGATTTGTTGAGGATGTGTGTGCTTAATCATCTCGGAGATTGAAGTGAGGTCTTGTCATTGGTATAGTTCATGTATAATAATAATTATCATTCAAGTATCAGGATGACGCCTTTTGAAGCTTTGTATGGGAGGTGATGTTAAACACCTTCGTGTTGGTACCAGGATGGGAAAGTGGTAACAGTGGCCCCTGAGTTGTTACAGTAGACTACGAATAAGGTAAAGTTGATTCAGGAACGAATGCGAGAAACTCATAGAAGAAAACAGTCTTATGCATATCATAGGAGGAGATTGTTGGAATTTAAGGTAAGACATCAAAGTTTCTTACAATGTATAAGATTCTCAGAAGGATTGCGCCAATAGCTTATGAAATGAAAGTACCACATCAGTTATCAGATTTACATAATGTGTTTGATGTATCACAATTGAGGAAATATGTTCCAATTCTAGATCATGTGTTAGAAGCTGATGATATCCAAGTCCTTGAGGATTTAACTGTGGATTTAGACCAATGTGAGTATTTGATGTTCGAACTAAAAAGCTTTGTGGAAAATATATTAGGACGGTGAAGGTTCTTTGGGATGAAAGAATGCAAGAAGAAACTTGAGAATTAAACGAGAGCACGAAGAAGGAGTATTTGTATCCAGGAATTGGAAAGAATGTAAGATCTAGGAAAAATGGAAAATATTTTATTATATTTTGGTTGTGTGAGGATAAGGAAAATGAGGAATATTTTATTGTAGTTTGGTTTTGTGACGATAAGACATTAATAATCCATATATGTGCATGTTTTCTTGCATTTTGTTTTGAATGCCAAACGGGTTCGAATAAGGATTATATAAATGTTTTTGCGGTATATGTAACAACATGCATGTTGGTTGGGTAGGGTAAAGGTTAGTCCTATGCATGAAGAGCCCCTGCTTGAACCATGGCTACAACATTTGGGGATTTATTTCCCTTGTTCATGCTATTGGGCCTGTTATGGTCCGTGAATTGGGATGAAGTTGTTGAGCTCTACCTAGTTTGAGTGGTTTGGTGTGGGAAGTGGTTTAGAGCATTTAAAGAAGTTTTTTTTTTCTCTTTCTTCTTTTTCTTCCTTTTATTATAAGCCCAAAAATAGTGAGTTTAGGAAATTTGTTTCACGATAGGTTCATAGGTTAAAGGGGGTCTATGGCCTATTATGAGAGATTATACATTTTAGATTAGTAAGGCATAAGGGAAGGAACCCTAAAAATTGTGAATAGTGAATTAAGAGGAAGAGATTCAACCCAATTTGAGTGGTTTGGTAAGGGAAAAGGTTTAGAGCATTTAATTTTTTTTTTTCTCTTTCTTCTTTTTCTTCCTTTTATTATAGGTCCAAAAACAACGAGTTTAGGGAAACTTATTTTATGATACATGGGTCAAAGGGGGGTCTATGGACTATTTTGGGAGATTATAAATTTTAGGTTAGTGAGGGATAGAAGAAGGAACCCTAGCAGCCGTGAAAAGTGAATTGAGAGGAAGAGATTCAACATTTGCTAAAGCTAAGGCTTGTGTGTGGAAGTAGAGTAGAACAAAGGTTTGTTTTTCCTGGTTTGTAAGGGAAGTTTACTTTTATATATATATATATATATATATATATATATATATATATATATATATATATATTTTGTACAGTATAAAATATTAACCGAGTGGTTACCAACAACCAACCGGATATCCAGGTAATCTGTTTATATCTTATTCTGTTTATATTTTATTGGGCTCATATCAGTTTAGGAAAATAATAAATACAAAGCCAGGGCCAAAAGCCAGGTACGTTCCACTTACGCATTATTCACTCTACGCTACTCTCAAATACTCAATAGGGATAACCATTCGCTAAATATTCAACTAAGAGCCGAGGCTCTTCAAATCACACGCCTAACTTGGGCGTCGGAGTACCTTTTGCAGGTACATCCTCCCACGTCAAGAGGAAGACCGATCGGTTTGTGCCAACACCGATCGGCCAATAGCAGGAGTTTGAAAGCGAGCGAGCGGCCCAAACACATCAACAGGTTAGTCTCTCGGTCCCAAAATTATCCACCGAAACATTTTGGCGCCCACCGTGGGGCCGAGCGTCAAACCCAATGATGACCACGAGGAGCATAGAGATGCAACGAAGGCACGCAGAAGAAATTGCAATGTTGAGAGCAGAGCGAGGTCGTGCCGAACGGTCCGCACAACACTCGGAGTCCACAGCCGATCGGGGTAACAACCAACACAATGATAACGCTGGAAGTCGTAATCAGCAGCCATCTCGGCATACTGACCCGAACGATCGGGGAAGAAGGGAGTCATCCCCCTTACGAACCGATCGGCCCCCTAGTCTGCTCCCTTTCACTGCGATCATCATGCAAACTCCAATGCCAGAGAAGAACCCTCCTGTGTTGGATAAGTATGATGGATCGACAGATCCCGACAATCATCTCAGGATTTTCACCAATGCAATGATGTTCTACACAGACAGTGATCCGGTTATGTGCAGAGCCTTCTCCTTATCACTCAAGGACGAAGCATTGGAGTGGTATAACACTCTTCCCCCAAACACAGTGGATTGCTTCGCCACTGTGGAAAACCTTTTTAAAAGGCAATACGCCTCCAATCGTAATCAGGAAGTAACGCCAGCGGAATTGGTAAATACTAAACAGGAAAAGGGAGAAACTTTGAAGGCCTTTATGAAAAGGTATATGGAAACTGCACGACGAGTTAAAGAGGTAAGTCAATCTTTTATCATCACCAATTTGCCTTCATGTCTAAGACCAGGGTATTTTGCTGAGAAATTATATGCACGACCGCCAAAAACTATGGAGGAGCTCCAAGAACGAATAGCAGAATTCATCCGCATGGAGGATATGCGAATTTCACAAAGAAAGCGACAACAAGAAGCTGAGGCAACCGAAGGTAGAAAGGACGGTAAAAGACCGTTCAACAATAATGGTAAAGCTGGGGAATCTCCCCGAACGTTTAAGTTTCATCACTATACAACCCTCAACGCACCTAGGGCAAAAGTTCTTGAAGAAGCTCTAAACACTGAACTTCTCACACTCCAAACGAAACCATCTCCAAGATATGCAGATGAAAGGAAGAGCTGTCATTTCCATCAGAATCGTGGGCATACTACAGAAGAATGCATTACGCTGAAAAACGAAATAGAACGTCTCATTCGGGCAGGACATCTCCGTAAGTACATACAGGAAAAAAGAAGAAGTCCCGAACGAACGTATCGGAATAACGCACGGGGGCGCGACTATAGTCACAGTCCTACTCGACATCGTGAACGATCGGTTCGCGGAGTTATAAACTGAAGAGAGGAATCCAAATCTCTATTTAATATCATATTTAAATACTTGATTTAGACTTTTGTTATTTTCTTAAACATTCATTATGCAATAAATAAAACCGAGCAATTCATGCTCGAACATTAAGTTACCAGTTTCATTCAAGAATTTTGTCGTCAACACTAAAGCTCAAGTCTGCGACCGAGCGGTAAATCCTGCTCAGCAGAGAGGTAAAGCCCTCTCAAAGCCGAACGGTAAAGCCCGTTCCCTAGGAAGCACTCCTAGGTCAAAGACCGAGCGGTAAATCCCGCTCGGGAGAGAGGTAAAGCCCTCTCAAAGCCGAACGGTAAAGCCCGTTCACTAGGAAGCACTCCTCGATCAAAGCAGAGAGGTAAAGCCCTCTCGATTAATGTTGAAGACCGAGAGGTAAATTCCTCTCGGTTCCTGTTGAAGGACGAGCGGTAAATCCCGCTCGGTTAATGTAGAAGGTCGAGAGGTAAATCACTCTCGGTTAAAGTAGAAGGTCGAGAGGTAAATCCCTCTCGGTTAATGTCGAAGGTCGAGAGGTAAATCCCTCTCGGTTAATGTCGAAGGTCGAGAGGTAAATCCCTCTCGGTTAAAGTCGAGGGTCGAGAGGTAAATCCCTCTCGGTTAATGTAGAAGGTCGAGAGGTAAATCCCTCTCGGTTAATGTCGAAGGTCGAGAGGTAAATCCCTCACGGTTAATGTCGAAGGTCGAGAGGTAAATCCCTCTCGGTTAAAGTCGAGGGTCGAGAGGTAAATCCCTCTCGGTTAATGTAGAAGGTCGAGAGGTAAATCCCTCTCGGTTAATGTCGAAGGTCGAGAGGTAAATCCCTCTCGGTTAATGTCGAAGGTCGAGAGGTAAATCCCTCTCGGTTAAAGTCGAGGGTCGAGAGGTAAATCCCTCTCGGTTAATGTAGAAGGTCAAGAGGTAAATCCCTCTCGGTTAATGTCGAAGGTCGAGAGGTAAATCCCTCTCGGTTAATGTCGAAGGTCGAGAGGTAAATCCCTCTCGGTTAAAGTCGAAGGTCGAGAGGTAAATCCCTCTCGGTTAATGTAGAAGGTCGAGAGGTAAAGCCCTCTCGGTTAATGTCGAAGACCGAGAGGTAAATTCCTCTCAGTTCCTGTTGAAGGACGAGCGGTAAATCCCGCTCGGTTAATGTTGAAGGTCGAGCGGTAAAACGCTTTCAATTCCGCAAACGCAACCTCCCTCAAACTCATCAGTCCTATAGTTAACCACGGCTAAAGCCAAACGCTTAACTCGGACTTGGGGGGCATAGTGTACAGTATAAAATATTAACCGAGTGGTTACCAACAACCAACCGGATATCCAGGTAATCTGTTTATATCTTATTCTGTTTATATTTTATTGGGCTCATATCAGTTTAGGAAAATAATAAATACAAAGCCAGGGCCAAAAGCCAGGTACGTTCCACTTACGCATTATTCACTCTACGCTACTCTCAAATACTCAATAGGGATAACCATTCGCTAAATATTCAACTAAGAGCCGAGGCTCTTCAAATCACACGCCTAACTTGGGCGTCGGAGTACCTTTTGCAGGTACATCCTCCCACGTCAAGAGGAAGACCGATCGGTTTGTGCCAACACCGATCGGCCAATAGCAGGAGTTTGAAAGCGAGCGAGCGGCCCAAACACATCAACAGGTTAGTCTCTCGGTCCCAAAATTATCCACCGAAACAATTAGTAAGAACATATAGAAAGTAAATAATTTGTTTTCCTAAATAAAATTATGATTTATTAAAAACATTATTAACTCATTAAATATGATTTTTTAGTACCAATACAAATTAATCATCACTCATTAAACATGCACATTTTGTTTATTTTTGTAATTTTTTTAAAATCTATCTATTATGATAATATAATAGACTGATTTGCCTACTCCCATAAAAAAACCAATAATTAAGTTAATAAATCTAGTCTCATTTTAAATAATTTTTATTGAAGTTAAGCCAATAATATTAAATAGAAAAAAATTATTTCAATAACTTGAAATTTTTATTTATCATCTTGTACTCAATCTTTAAAAAGTTCGACAAATTTTGTTAGCAACTGTACATTATTTCACATTTTTACCATAACGACATTATCGATCGATTTATCTATGTTTATTTATTTTTAATTTTTAAATTAAATAATTAAATTTTCTATTTTTACGTATTTATTTAATAATTTACTTCAAAATATAAGTTATTTTTAATAGTAAATCTTATTTAATTCTTAAACAAGTGACTTTCGTAAAACTATTTATTTTAGAAAAAAATTATTTATGAAATGTCTAAAATTATTACTAGAATAAATGTGAAAGCAAAAAAGTTATTTACCAAAGAATAAAAAAAGTACATAAGTTTTTAGTTTTTATATTTTTAAAATTAGAAATATTCTAAACTTGATATATTTTAATTTAGAAAAAATATAATTTGTTAATTCAAAATACTTGACCTGTCTATAAGTGATACATTAACATTGGTAGTTGGAGATCGCTGAACCGACGAAAATATTTATCAAACCAGCCACGCCAAAAGTAAGATTATCACTGCTCGCAGCAGTGAAAATCATCAGACAAACAAAATGAACTTAGACATTCCAGAAGCTTTGAATCACATTTCAGGTTATCAAATGATTTTCCGGTACTCTAAAACTAGGTTCTCTCCACAACAAAGGAATGATATGCTCGTATCCACCTCGATACTGTCATTACCTTCTTGACCTTTTCTCTTCCCTCCTCTCAAAATCATGTCTTACTTTTGACTCTGGTCTATCACTATCACTTCTATAAAACCTGTGATCTTGCTTCCTATCATAATCTTCTCTTGACCTTGGTGCAGATTCATCTTCACTGTGTTTTCGAGATCTTCTGTCTTCCCTGTTACTATGAGGGTCTCTTGCCTTGCTTACAAAATCATCCTCATCCTTCCTCCGGGATCCTTTATCTTCCCTTATGTCCGAATCTCTCAACTTGAGTTCATACTCACCATCATCTGGCTTTATTGACCTCTTGTCTTCCCCTTCTACGATGATCTGTTTGCTCAGGAATATCATCGTAATCATCCTTTCTTGATTTCTTTTCTTCTCTCCTATATCGCTCTTCTCTCGAATTATGTTCAAATTCATCATCTCCATACCTTCTTGATCCTTTCTCTTCTCTTCTATTATTATTTTCCCTTCCCTTATATGTATCATCATCATCACGCCACCGCCTTGACCTCTCTTCTCTATCACTTCTCTTAGGTTGGTTGTCGAATGCAGCATCATTGGAACGGGCTTTAGAACGTGAATCTCTGTCTCTAGTTTCTGAATTATGATTTGGTTGATTGGTGCCAAATCCCCTCTCTTTTTTGGGACCCTCAAATTTGTCGTGACCCCATTTTGGATTGTCTTCCTTCTGACCCCAACCTGTATTTGCAGCTCTCTGTATAATGACAACAAAGACAGTAAAAAAGATGAAAAGGTGGCTGCGTAAACCCTCTGTATGTAAGATGTTGTTCCAAAATTTTGAACATTTTACAGCACAACTTCAAAAGTTCAACTATAGGCAAATCAAAAGGAGGAGAAACAATTTTCAACCGAACAACCACGACAACAAAGTGCAGCAAATTACACTACTTTTCCTTAGGATATATTTCAATTAAAATGCCCTCGCTCAAATTTTAATATTTAAATTTCCACTAATATCCAAAATTTGATAGTGGAGGTCTAAACTAGTTGTTGATGCTGCCAACAATAATAGCAAGAGGGAGGAAATCCTGAGAAGCTAGTTTATATCAAATGGAGCTTTCGTATAATGCATATTCACTCGTGTATGAAGGAATGTAAATTGTACATATAGAGAGAAATGCAGTCATTTAAGTATTTCTTGGGTAAAGAAAGTGTAATACTCAATAATTGAAAGCCAGGATGACAGAGGAAAATACATGCAGATTTCACGTTAGAACTTAAGCTGTATCAACCATTAATACACTACAATGAGCAAACTTACAAACTATATCAAATTAGACTCATTACAATTTTAGATTACAGTCAGGACATATAAAATTCTCATTCAAAACCGTGGTTCATCAAACAATGCCAAATTTCCATTTATTAACATGTTGTCAAACAATGCCCCTTCATTACATAATAACATTCAGGAACATATGACATTATATACCAATATAACGCTGATCTTTGAATAAAAATCAAAACGTGAATGCAATTTGTGAGACCCTGGATAATTAGCAAATTTAATCCTGACATCACACCACTAACACACACACCACGTCACTGTTGCGGGTAATTAAAAAACCCACTTTCAACTCTGATTTTCACCTCTGCAATGCACAGAAAACTGAACCACCATCATTCTCTGCAACATTAAAAACGCACCACTCCTTACATGCACACCTGCCACTTGTCACGTTAGAAACTTACAAATCAGAATTTAGTATGCAGGTGTCAGTCTTGGACATGTTTGTTCAAGCAAACGTTACTTTAACAAAACCAAAGTGTTCTGAGAACCCTTTCACCTGCACACTCATTCATCTTCTTCCTCAGAAAACCAAACTCTTCATTTTCTCCAAATTTCTCTCTAAGAATCCTTAACTTCTCTCTATCAGAAAACTCACGTTTCCTCTCTGATCACAATTGCAGCACCATAGGAATGTTAGTACTGCTGTGATCTCCATTTTGGACCAAACAGAAACTGAATCCAATCTGGTAAGCCTTCTTACTGTATTTCGTTCTTAGGTTTCTGGAAGAATAGAGTTTTAGTGCATGCAAGTATGTAGTCTCAGAGTTCTGCAATTTTTGATTAGATTTGTTTTGGAAGAATCAAGAATATAATAGAAGCATAGTTGGATAAAGCCATTTTCATCTAGGACAAGTTGGAACTTCAATCCGGGTAAGGGAAGCTTATATGTTTAATTCATACTGCTTGATTTTATAATCTGAGTTGCATGTATATGAAATCTGATATTTGAGCCTTATGAACGTTTACTGATATGAGATATAAATTCTGGTTCATTTGCATGTTGTTTTGGATACGCATGAAAGATGTGTGAATGTTATAGAGTTGGAATGATTAGATCGATTGAATCTGTCATGAATGAACACTGCTTAATTGTATTATATATGTTGTTGCTGATTTTTGATTTAAATGTATATTGATTTGATTCTGTATAAATGGAGTATGGTGATTGTATATTTGGAATGATCCAAATGTTGAAATCTGTATGATTTGATGTATTAAATCTGAAAGGAAAGTTGTCAAGTTCATAAAAATCGAAATCTGGAAAATTCTGTTAAGAGTTGAGAAATCTGGTCTCTGTACTGATAAAGGACGTTCGTCCCTGTACGGTCTTAAACCGTTCGGTTTTCAGTTAAGCTTACTTAGACTAGAATTCTTTCATTTGGAAAGAATTCTGCCCGAGAATGAGCGTCCCTAGTTGATGATCTGAGCGTTCGTCTAGCTCAGTAATATTTAAATATTTAAAACTTTATAAATGAGTGACGTTCGGCCTTAAGTAGAGCGTCCGTCCTTAATAACGTTCGTCCTAAATGAAGTTCGACCTTCTGTTGAACGTTCGTCTACAGAGCGTTCGTTTCTATATTGAACGATTCGTTCATAACTGGTGTTCGGTCATATACCTAAACGTTCGTCCTACCCAACGTTCGGTTTATACCAACGTTCGTTCTGATTGTGCTCGGTCATTGACTTAGCGTTCGTTCCAAAGCGGGGTTCGGTTTCTAAACTGAACGCTCGTCCCTATTATTGAATTTTGAGCGAACATAACTGGCGTTCGTCCAAATTGTTAAATTACGTTCGTACTTGGACTGCCAGTGCTGTTCTTCTGAAATCAATTATATTGCTGGTGTATCTAAACACTTATCACTGGTTTTATTCCTTGGGTTCTATCTAGATTCTTTACACTTAAAATCTTTCAATGTATTATTCATCTCTTCTAAAGATCAGTATTTTCAAATTATCAAGAGTTGAAGCATATTAAGTGAATAAATGACTCGTTTCTTTTGTCCAGAAACGTGAAATCAAAGGTTCTGTGATAAGTTCATTTTATTTGATTAAAGAATGCATGACGTTAATATTAAGAGAGTGAAATACAAAATGGAGATATTATAATTATGAAAGGATATGATGGTTGAACACGACATGATATGATTATATGATTTTGAACTTGAATGAGCGTTCCATGGAGGAGCTTCTCAGTTGTATTAAATGCTAAATTTGTAAAGTATGAACATGGACAAGTTACTGATGGCTTGGTCCATCCTGATATTCCGTGATGCTCATCTTCACGTAGAAGGGGGTAGTCATGCGTGGGAATGGCAGGAGGTCATTCGTATCCCTCACTTAGCAGGGGCGAATGATTAACCTCAAGTGGAGGTCATTCGTATCCCTCACTTAGCAGGGGCGAAGGATTAACCGCATGTGGAAGCTGATTAGGTATATCCCGGCTACCACACCACTTGGGTGCAAGGACGCCTGTAACTACATGGTTCATACAGTTCAGTACAGTCTGTTTTATATAGATTTATATGTTAAATTTTATGATTAAGTTGTTTGATGTATCTGTGAATTAAATTGTGAACTGTATGTATGTTGTATTAATTAAACAATATAAGCTTACCCTTGCAATTTTCCTGGTGCTGTTTACTGTCCATGTATAATCCGTCTTGTCAAAATGCAATGATCATCCGTTGTGGATGTGAGCAGAGGGTGATGCATCTCTTGAAGTATTACTGGAAGAAGAAAATTTGGAAGATGCAAACCTGGTTGAAGTTGAAGTAAAAGCTGAACAGTAGAGGCGCGATTCCGTAGCAGTTTTAGTCTAGTGTGTTGTGCAGTATTTTTGGCAGTTGTATATATATATATAGTTCTGCAGATCTGTTTTGTATTTATCTGAAAATTTGGAATTCTGTCAAGTGCTGGACTGTATTTTGATATTCTGTATTTAAATTCTACAGAATGGATAATCAGAACTGGTTTCTGTTTATTTTTTTATGAATTCTGAACACTGCAGATTTTACTGTACGTGCTGTATGTTAAGTTTTAAAATTCTGAGCTACTGTAATATTCTTAAGACTGCACTGTTTATCTCTGTAAATGTGATCAGTTCTGGTTAATGGTAATTATCATTATTTGGGATGTTACATTAGTGGTATCAGAGCAGTTTTGTTCTCTTAAGGACACTGTAGGGTTATGAGTGCACTGTGTTTTGCTGTGTGCTTATTATATGTTTAATGAGTTATTATTATTTAACTCTTGGACATAACGAACGCTCCAGCCATCTTCATGGATTACATGAACCGGATATTTAGACCCTATTTGGATAAATTTGTAGTTGTGTTCATAGATGATATTCTCATCTACTCCAAAACCAATGCTGAACATGAAGAACACTTGAGAACAGTACTAACCGTGTTGAGGGAGAAAGAGTTGTACGCAAAGCTGTCCAAGTGTGAATTCTGGTTAAAGGAGGTGCAGTTTCTGGGGCATGTGATATCGTCTGAAGGTATTTCAGTAGATCCCTCTAAAGTGCAAGCAGTGTTAGATTGGAAGAGCCCGCGTTCAGTCACTGAAGTGAGGAGTTTTGTGGGGCTGGCTGGTTATTACAGACGTTTCATAGAGGGGTTCGCCAAGATAGTGGCTCCTCTTACTAGATTGACTAGAAAGGATCAGCCATTCGCTTGGACTGATCTGTGTGAGGAACGGTTCCAGGAGCTGAAGATGAAATTGACGAGCGCGCCAGTTTTGATTATTCCAGACACGTCCAAGCCATTTGAAGTGTACTGTGACGCATCTCACCAAGGTTTGGGCTGTGTGCTCATGCAAGAGAGACGTGCAGTAGCGTACGCGTCTCGCCAGTTGAAGATTCATGAACGCAATTATCCCACACACGACCTGGAGTTGGCAGCTGTCGTTTTTGCACTAAAGATTTGGAGGCACTATTTATACGGATCAACGTTCCAAGTCTTTAGTGATCACAAGAGCCTCAAATATTTGTTTGATCAGAGGGAGCTGAATATGAGGCAAAGACGTTGGCTGGAATTTTTAAAAGATTATGATTTTGAACTGCTATATCACCCTGGGAAAGCCAACGTAGTGGCAGACGCCCTAAGCAGGAATACAGTACAAGTCTCATTGATGATGGTGAAGGAGCTGAACTTGGTGGAGAATTTTAGAGATCTAAGATTACAATTTGAATTAGGAGAGAACGTAATAAGGTGCTGTAATCTTAGAATTTCTAGTGATGTGTTTGACAGAATCTGGATGAAGCAACGTGAGGATGAAGAACTGTTGAAGATATTTGATGCACTCGGTTCAGAAAAAGCTAAGGAGTTTAATGCTGGAACGGATGGTATGTTGCGTTATTTGGGAAGAACTTGCATTCCCAATGATGGAGAGCTGAAACGTATTATATTGGAAGAAGCTCATCATAGTCGTCTTAGCATACACCCCGGTATGACTAAGATGTATCAAGATCTTAGGAAATCTTTCTGGTGGCCGGGAATGAAGAGTGATGTTGCACGCTTTGTGGCATCTTGCTTAACCTGTCAACGCGCCAAGGCTGAACACCAACGTCCAGGTGGATTGCTTCAACAATTGGAGATTCCTGAATGGAAGTGGGACAGCATTTCCATGGACTTTGTGACTCATCTGCCACGCACAGTCAAGAATCACGATTCAATCTGGGTAATTGTGGACAGATTAACTAAGAGCGCCCACTTCTTAGCCGTGAATTTGAAGATGTCAATGACAAATTTGGCTAAGCTGTACATCAAGGAGATAGTGCGTCTTCATGGAGTGCCTTCAAGCATAGTTTCTGACCGAGACACGAGATTCACATCTCGGTTTTGGCAATCTTTACAAGGTGAATTGGGAAGCAAGCTACAGATGAGTTCTGCGTATCATCCGCAAACAGATGGCCAATCTGAAAGGACCATCCAGACGTTAGAAGATTTGCTTAGGACGTGTGTCCTGGACCATTTAGGCGCATGGGATGAGGTCTTGCCACTGGTGGAATTCACATACAATAACAGTTTCCAGTCTAGCATTGGTATGGCGCCTTTTGAAGCTCTCTATGGAAGGAAGTGCAGAACGCCACTTTGCTGGTTTCAGGAAGGAGAGAATGTGCTAACTGGACCAGAACTTATCCAGCAAACTACTGATAAAGTGAAATTGATTCGGGACAGATTGAAGACATCCTTGAGCAGACAGAAATCTTATGCAGATAGGAGGAGAAGACCCTTGGAGTTTGCAGCAGGAGACCATGTATTTTTAAGGTTGAATCCAATCACTGGAGTGGGAAGAGTTGTTCGTCCAAAGAAGCTGTCTCCCAAGTTCATAGGACCGTATCAAATTCTGAAGAAGATTGGACCAGTAGCTTATGAGCTTGCTTTGCCTCCTCAACTATCAAACCTTCATCCTGTTTTCCATGTGTCTCAACTCAGAAAGTATATAGCCAATCCCTCTCATGTTTTAGAACTGGAAGACATTCAACTACAACCTGATCGAACGCTGGAGTTGCAACCAATCCGCATTGATGATGTTCGCACTAAATTACACAAGAGGAAGGATGTTCGATTGGTGAAGGTAGTGTGGGATGCCAAGAATGGAGATTCAACGTGGGAGGTGGAGAGTGCAATGAGGGACTTATATCCACACTTATTCATAGGTAAATTCTGAATTTTCGAGGACGAAAATTTTTGTAGTTAGGGAGAATGTGAGACCCTGGATAATTAGCAAATTTAATCCTGACATCACACCACTAACACACACACCACGTCACTGTTGCGGGTAATTAAAAAACCCACTTTCAACTCTGATTTTCACCTCTGCAATGCACAGAAAACTGAACCACCATCATTCTCTGCAACATTAAAAACGCACCACTCCTTACATGCACACCTGCCACTTGTCACGTTAGAAACTTACAAATCAGAATTTAGTATGCAGGTGTCAGTCTTGGACATGTTTGTTCAAGCAAACGTTACTTTAACAAAACCAAAGTGTTCTGAGAACCCTTTCACCTGCACACTCATTCATCTTCTTCCTCAGAAAACCAAACTCTTCATTTTCTCCAAATTTCTCTCTAAGAATCCTTAACTTCTCTCTATCAGAAAACTCACGTTTCCTCTCTGATCACAATTGCAGCACCATAGGAATGTTAGTACTGCTGTGATCTCCATTTTGGACCAAACAGAAACTGAATCCAATCTGGTAAGCCTTCTTACTGTATTTCGTTCTTAGGTTTCTGGAAGAATAGAGTTTTAGTGCATGCAAGTATGTAGTCTCAGAGTTCTGCAATTTTTGATTAGATTTGTTTTGGAAGAATCAAGAATATAATAGAAGCATAGTTGGATAAAGCCATTTTCATCTAGGACAAGTTGGAACTTCAATCCGGGTAAGGGAAGCTTATATGTTTAATTCATACTGCTTGATTTTATAATCTGAGTTGCATGTATATGAAATCTGATATTTGAGCCTTATGAACGTTTACTGATATGAGATATAAATTCTGGTTCATTTGCATGTTGTTTTGGATACGCATGAAAGATGTGTGAATGTTATAGAGTTGGAATGATTAGATCGATTGAATCTGTCATGAATGAACACTGCTTAATTGTATTATATATGTTGTTGCTGATTTTTGATTTAAATGTATATTGATTTGATTCTGTATAAATGGAGTATGGTGATTGTATATTTGGAATGATCCAAATGTTGAAATCTGTATGATTTGATGTATTAAATCTGAAAGGAAAGTTGTCAAGTTCATAAAAATCGAAATCTGGAAAATTCTGTTAAGAGTTGAGAAATCTGGTCTCTGTACTGATAAAGGACGTTCGTCCCTGTACGGTCTTAAACCGTTCGGTTTTCAGTTAAGCTTACTTAGACTAGAATTCTTTCATTTGGAAAGAATTCTGCCCGAGAATGAGCGTCCCTAGTTGATGATCTGAGCGTTCGTCTAGCTCAGTAATATTTAAATATTTAAAACTTTATAAATGAGTGACGTTCGGCCTTAAGTAGAGCGTCCGTCCTTAATAACGTTCGTCCTAAATGAAGTTCGACCTTCTGTTGAACGTTCGTCTACAGAGCGTTCGTTTCTATATTGAACGATTCGTTCATAACTGGTGTTCGGTCATATACCTAAACGTTCGTCCTACCCAACGTTCGGTTTATACCAACGTTCGTTCTGATTGTGCTCGGTCATTGACTTAGCGTTCGTTCCAAAGCGGGGTTCGGTTTCTAAACTGAACGCTCGTCCCTATTATTGAATTTTGAGCGAACATAACTGGCGTTCGTCCAAATTGTTAAATTACGTTCGTACTTGGACTGCCAGTGCTGTTCTTCTGAAATCAATTATATTGCTGGTGTATCTAAACACTTATCACTGGTTTTATTCCTTGGGTTCTATCTAGATTCTTTACACTTAAAATCTTTCAATGTATTATTCATCTCTTCTAAAGATCAGTATTTTCAAATTATCAAGAGTTGAAGCATATTAAGTGAATAAATGACTCGTTTCTTTTGTCCAGAAACGTGAAATCAAAGGTTCTGTGATAAGTTCATTTTATTTGATTAAAGAATGCATGACGTTAATATTAAGAGAGTGAAATACAGAATGGAGATATTATAATTATGAAAGGATATGATGGTTGAACACGACATGATATGATTATATGATTTTGAACTTGAATGAGCGTTCCATGGAGGAGCTTCTCAGTTGTATTAAATGCTAAATTTGTAAAGTATGAACATGGACAAGTTACTGATGGCTTGGTCCATCCTGATATTCCGTGATGCTCATCTTCACGTAGAAGGGGGTAGTCATGCGTGGGAATGGCAGGAGGTCATTCGTATCCCTCACTTAGCAGGGGCGAATGATTAACCTCAAGTGGAGGTCATTCGTATCCCTCACTTAGCAGGGGCGAAGGATTAACCGCATGTGGAAGCTGATTAGGTATATCCCGGCTACCACACCACTTGGGTGCAAGGACGCCTGTAACTACATGGTTCATACAGTTCAGTACAGTCTGTTTTATATAGATTTATATGTTAAATTTTATGATTAAGTTGTTTGATGTATCTGTGAATTAAATTGTGAACTGTATGTATGTTGTATTAATTAAACAATATAAGCTTACCCTTGCAATTTTCCTGGTGCTGTTTACTGTCCATGTATAATCCGTCTTGTCAAAATGCAATGATCATCCGTTGTGGATGTGAGCAGAGGGTGATGCATCTCTTGAAGTATTACTGGAAGAAGAAAATTTGGAAGATGCAAACCTGGTTGAAGTTGAAGTAAAAGCTGAACAGTAGAGGCGCGATTCCGTAGCAGTTTTAGTCTAGTGTGTTGTGCAGTATTTTTGGCAGTTGTATATATATATATAGTTCTGCAGATCTGTTTTGTATTTATCTGAAAATTTGGAATTCTGTCAAGTGCTGGACTGTATTTTGATATTCTGTATTTAAATTCTACAGAATGGATAATCAGAACTGGTTTCTGTTTATTTTTTTATGAATTCTGAACACTGCAGATTTTACTGTACGTGCTGTATGTTAAGTTTTAAAATTCTGAGCTACTGTAATATTCTTAAGACTGCACTGTTTATCTCTGTAAATGTGATCAGTTCTGGTTAATGGTAATTATCATTATTTGGGATGTTACACAATTCAATTCCATAATTCCATTTCTGTTAAGACTGCAATTAGTTTTATTAAACACGGGAAAGGTATCAAGTGAAACTTAACAGTAACCAACAATATCAAAGTGTCATAGACCAATAAAAATCTAATTCCAATAAGTCAAAAGGCACTGCATACGAATACTAAAATTTAATTTACAAAATATAGACCTTAACTCCAAGTTTTCACCGAGTTAATAGAGCTATCATCCACATATCTAAAACATAGCATAAAAAGAAAAAGAAAAAGAAATTACTCTGACATTATCATATAACAGTTATCTTACTTGCTCATCATGAGAAAACTTGCAGCATTATTCTAACATCATCATACAACAGTTATCTTACTTGTTCATCATCAGAAAACTTGCAGCATTTCTCAAACATTGTCATAAAACAGTTATCTTACTTGCTCATCATGAGAAAACTTGCAGCTAGCTCCACGAGTACAATCACCCCTTTGAAACGCACGACAAACGCCCCGTGCCTCCCTCTTCTGCCGCTCTGTCTCCTCGTCTTCTTCCTCTTTCTTCTTGTACTTGTCAACATGGTCCACCCTAATAATTCTACCCATAATCTGAGCCCCATTTAAATTATCTGAGTTACACAAATAAACATCACAACGAAATTCACCATTGTGTACATTAAAAAATAAAGAAAATAGAGACCCACCCACAGCAAGATTTGTGCTCCTTTGATCCTCATACGCAAGAAACGCAAAACCCTTTGATTTTCCGGTGCCCTTGTCTCTAACGAGATTAACATCAACAACCTCCCCATATCTGAGTAATAAAAAAAATATCATTCAGATTTAAAAGAAAAAGAAAATAAAAAGAGTTGATGAATTGAAATGGAAAAGGGAAGCGAAATACTGAGCAAAAACGGCGAGCAGGTCACCCTCGGTGAGATCGAAGGGAATGCCACCGACGAATACGTAAGCGGAATCTTTGTACTTGGCGTGCCACGAAGCTTGTTCGCCAATTCCGAGTGCAGCTTCTCTGGCGTTGATATTCTGAGTGCGCTCCACCAGTGTTAAAGGGTTCATCTCTCTGCTCAAAACGAAGCAGTGCAAACAGAGAAAGAGGGAAATTGGGGGTTAGGGTAAACGTTTTTGACTCAAAGGTTCTATTTTTTTCTGCATTTGGACTAAATACGGATTTATTCCCTTCCACACATAAAATTCAAATTTACCTTCTGTCTCATTTTAATGTAATTTATTTGATCAAATTTTAAACTTTACAACTACAACTGCATTTGGTCAAACTTTCCTCTAATGTAAAAAAACAAATTAACTTAACAAATTATATTTTTTCTAAATTAAAATATATCAAGTTTAGAATATTTCTAATTTTAAAAATATAAAAACTAAAAACTTATGTACTTTTTTTATTCTTTGGTAAATAACTTTTTTGCTTTTGTAACATCCCAAAAATTCACCCTAAAAAAAAATTTATTTTCAAAACTTAAATGTTGTAATAATATATAACATCCCGAACATCAACTAAAATCTATACATCAGTTTTAAGCTCAGACGCAACTGCAAAGATAACATTGAATCCTTCTAATACGATCTTCCATCTCTTCCTCCACTTGCACAGGATCACGTGACAATCCTCAACTGCTCCCGTATAACATCACACATTATACGATCATCGCATTCACATGCACAAACAAGCAAAGTAAGGGTGAGCTAACCTGAAACACATCATTTATAAAACTTGCATAGTTATTTCAATACAAATATCATATAATAATTAAGTCAGACATCCTCAAACCAACGTACCACAATTCCTGTTGGACACTCATTCCATAGTACCTAATAATCAACCCAGTACACAATAAACTCCCATCCGGATGATACGTTGATGAGCAAATCAACGGAAGGAGTCCCACTTGTAATTTCATTCTTAGTCTCCTCAATATGTCCACAATCAACCACAGATCAAGACATCTACTACAGTACCCTCAACCTCAATACATACCCAGATATCACATCATTACTGAATCAAACGATAAAACAACGAACTTATATTACATCGGATACTGTTTACACGGATATTAAGATTGATCACTTAAGCTCGAATCTGAACATCAAACGCTATTATATCGAATACCATTAGGTCGAATACCAAAAGGTCAAACGCTAATTAAGATCAAGTACTTAGACTTCACGTTAAGACAGTGTACTCTACTAGAACAATTACTATTATTTCGAACACTATTCGAACGATTGCTCAAAGATCAAATCTCACACACCACAGATTAAGTACCATTCGGACGAACATTTAATTGATCACTTTACTGGATTTAATTCTATCTGAGGGTATCCTCATCGAGACCGGATGTTCCCTACATACAACCACTAACTATTAATGATCCTTACCTGAGACAAGCATCATCCGCCCCTAACACTACCTAAGAATGATCACTTCCTGAATCATGCATCATCACGACTAATCACTACTTATTAAACGATCGCTACCTCAACGAATACCAAGGCCGGTCACTCACCGTAAATGATTACAACCTCAGAGCAACATCACCAATAAAGATCATTCCCTAAGAACCATCACTACGAGACAGAACACTATAATAAAGGACACTTGAGTCTGGTTTTAAACGCCTAGTGTACTCTGCTGAACACCTCAGTACTGACCGAATGTAATCAAACTAAACCTCAGGTTACCAAATTAAGATCGGACGCTAGCTACCTCAGATCCACTAACATCAAGATCAACTGTTACCTAATAACGCTCGCTACCTGAAAATAAATAACACCAAGACCGAACGTCACTAGTAAGAACGTTCGTTACTACCTATAGACCCAACAAGTTTTACTCCCCGTCTCTCTCTCGAAGTATTCCAAATCCAACTTCATCTTCACTACCATCTCTCTCCCGTATCCGTACGACCATCACGGTTAGAAACCACAGCCACAACATACAAGATGAATAACCAGAATTATCACATTATAAACCCACTACATATACTATAACAATTCCCATGATAAATCGACTCACATGACGCTGCAGACTAGTCTTTCATAAACTGATGTCGTTTACTTGTAATTCGTCGTCATAACCTGCTCTCAATAACAGGCGACCCGAGCCGTCATCCATCGCGACTTCAGACCTATCTCCCCGACTCCTCAAGGACTAACGAGTAAAAACATCGATACTACGCGTAACGATGCACTATACTCAACACGAGCCGAAGTTAGTGGGCGAGACATTCACCTCCTCGCGCAGAAGAAGGTGACACTCGAATCTCCGTCTCACGCGTGAGACTAGCAAAAATGCTAAAAAGACCGACGAAGTTACAAGTAAATAACATAGTGTATGTACCACCTCCAACCGAATAAACGTGCTCAATCACGAAGTCATACATATTCTCAATGATATGTATAACTAGAAATAACGTGCTCAATCACGAAGTCATACATATTCTCAATAATATGTATAACTAGAAACAACGTGCTCAATCACGAAGTCATACATATTCTCAATAATATGTATAACTAGAAACAACGTGCTCAATCACGAAGTCATACATATTCTCAATAATATGTATAACTAATCCAATATTGGATCAAGGAAATAACCCACAATTCTCAATAATTGCTTCAAAATACTCCCACGGATTCATGCATTGCCGAACGCTATTTCCAACTCTGATACTGTCTGAACGAACGTTCTGAAATCAATCCTCATAAAAGGCCGAACGCTGCCGATAAACACCAAACCTAACCGAGCTCTAAGGACGAACGCTCACAGACCAAGGACGAACGTTCACAAATTAAAGGACGAACGTTCACAAACGAACGACGAACGCTCACCAAAACCAAGGCCGAACGCTCCCAGATCCAAGGACGAACGCTCCCAAAAAAAAAGGACGAACGCTTAAGATCCACACCGAACACTTAAAACCGAACGCTCACTTATACCAAAAACCGAACGTTCATTTATATCCAAAAGCCGAACGCTCACCTATACCAAAAACCGAACGCTCACTACTGAGCCGAACGCTAAGATCCATTACTTAGGCCGAACGCTAAACCATTGGACGCCATACTGCATTCCTCACTGTTTGGACGAGCGCTTAAAGATCAAAATCCTTAAAGAACACGCATAGAATAACCGAACGCTCATTACAACCTATGGACGTACGTCTTGAGACCAATGCCGAACGTTCCAGAACGTCCCACGAAAATACTAAGTCACGGACGAACGCTCATTAATTCACTGTTTAAATACCACTTGGACGAGCGTCCCATGACGAACGGACGCGGACGTTCGTTCAGAACCGAATGCACGACCAATTGAGCCATTTGGACGAACGTCCAATTTCACCAGAATTGGACGAACGTTCTGAAGTTGGCCGACCACTATTTGGTCGAGCACTATTGGGACGAACGTCCAATTTTGACTCCCCAAAATTGGACGAACGCGCATTCTGCAGAAATCTGCAGAATTACGCAGGTTCGAGAGAAAACCCAGAAACACCTGTCTTCATCCCCTTCTTCCCAAATCCTACCCAGATTTGCAGCAAATACAAAATATCTTAAAAATCAAGGAAATAAATCAACTGCCCTTACCTCTTGAAGACTTCCTTGCAAATTTTGAGATCTATCTCCTCCAAAACGTGCAGCTCCAGATCTTCTTGCCACCTCAACAATTCTTCACTTCCTCTCCCAGATGCCCAACCAGATCCTCCTCTCAGCCCTTCAGAAGTTGGTACAGCTTCCCATGGGTGCTCCTTGAACGGCTGGAAACGGAAGGGAAGAAGGGTTCCCTTTTTCTGGAAGCTCTCCCTCATACCAAAAATAAGGCTCTCTCTCTCTCTTTCTCCCTCTCATGCTAATACTGAAAACTTTCCCCCTTCTTCCTAAGCTCCCAGACTTACGCACCTCTAATAATTGCATCCTGATAGTTGTAACATCCCAAAATTATACAGTCATCAACTATATACTTAGAATAATCACATTAATCAATAAGGCAAAACAGTTTTAATATAAAAGGAATGCAGAAATTCATAAATGGCCGAACGGCCTTTCATGTATTAATTAACGAGCGTTTACAAAATGTATCGAATCATACTAAAAATCAAATATCAAACATCATACTGCATACAGATTTTCAGAACGCTCATACAAAACATGTAATTCCTATTACATTCATACATCACAGTAAATTACAAGAATTAAACTTAATAAGCTTCCCTTACCCGGATCGTAGTGAACTTCCTAAAAGTGAGTTGTTTCTACTCGTCCAAAGGTGGCTTTCTATTCTCAAGGTTCCTCTTAAACTCTTCAACTAAAATAACCAAAAGAGAATGAAGGACTTAGTCTACACCATTTCATGCAACTGAACACATTTTGCAGGAACTCCAGAAATGAGTGTCCAAGTGAAACTTACCAGAACTGTAAGTTGATCGGTTCAATATGGAGCTCTCGGTGCAGGGAACGTCCTTACGGTGCTGAAAGGTGAACGGAGTAGAGAATGGTGAGTTGCAGAAGAGAGAAATATCAGAGTTCTAGAGAGATGGAGGAGAAAAGGAAAAGTCTGAGTTTGGAAAGGAAGAAGGTGCGCGTAGAGAGTGGGAGATTTTCCAGAAAGTTACTTTTGTTCAAATCCCACTGTCAGACGGACGAGCGTCCCTCTAGACGACACCTGCACCCCACCACTGACTTCAGAAGTTTCCAAATTGACAAGTGGCGTGCATGCAGGGCTCGTTCTCAGTGGATTTTTAATGCATTGAATTGCGTGGCATGGTGCATTAATGGAAGCAGAGAGGTGACTAAGCAGAATAATTAATGGGGCGTGACAATAGTCAAAGAGGTGGGTGACCACCATATCCCCACCATGTCCCCCACCATTCCAAAAATTACGGGTCTTACAGCTTTCACATTTATTCTAGTAATAATTTTAGACATTTCATAAATAATTTTTTTCTAAAATAAATAGTTTTACGAAAGTCACTTGTTTAAGAATTAAATAAGATTTACTATTAAAAATAACTTATATTTTGAAGTAAATTATTAAATAAATACGTAAAAATAGAAAATTTAATTATTTAATTTAAAAATTAAAAATAAATAAACATAGATAAATCGATCGATAATGTCGTTATGGTAAAAATGTGAAATAATGTACAGTTGCTAACAAAATTTGTCGAACTTTTTAAAGATTGAGTACAAGATGATAAATAAAAATTTCAAGTTATTGAAATAATTTTTTTCTATTTAATATTATTGGCTTAACTTCAATAAAAATTATTTAAAATGAGACTAGATGTGAGAACCTGATTAATTAACGCACCCAAATCCACACTCTGATCACTCTTTTAATGCACCGTGCCACGTCAAAACACACTCACACCCATTCGGCATGCGCTTGCCAAGTGTCACGACTGTAAGTTTGGAATTTGGATAGTGGAAAACAAGTTGCATCAGGGGAACGGACGTTCGTCCTGCGTGAGAAGGAAAACAATTCCACTCTCTGCATGCACTGAATGCCATCTGTCACGTTAGAAGCTTCTAAAAGCTGTAGTGGGATCCAGGTGGCAGTGCGGGAGTGCACGACCGTTTGACGAGGAAGAGAAAATGATTTCTCTGAAAACACTTCACTCCATTCTATGCATTCACCTTCTTCCTCACGAAACCCTGGCCATTTGTCTTCTCCAACTTCTCTCTAAAACCTTTCATCTTCTCTCTAAGATAACTCACCATCAACATCTCTGCTTCCATTTCAGAAACCGTAGGATCGTTCACGGTGTCGTGAGCTTTCATTTGAACCGAACAGAACTGAAATTGGAACTGGTAAGTTCTCAAACCCTAAAACGCTCCGTTCTGAGTTACATGCAGACGCTGGTACTGCTGCATGTTAGAATATAAGCTGAGTTCTTCTACATTTCTTGTGGTTAGATTGAGTGAAACACTTGAGAAGCACGTTGAGGGTAGGAAACTGTATTTGGACAAGTTAAAAGCATTCGCTTAGGGAGTTCACTGCTAGACCAGGTAAGGGAAGCTTTGGTGATTTAATTTAATACTCGTTTGATGTGTATGAAAACGATGAAGTGTACTGGATGTCTGAAATGCATGAAATATTTGATGTTAAGTATGCATGAACGAGAAATTGTTGTACTGGACGTATATGAGTGATGTTTGTTGGATCTGTATGTTGATGATGAGATGTTTGAATTGGAAAAATGGATAATTCTGTATGGTATGGAATGATAATATGAATTCTGTAATGTATGATATGTATGTTGGAGATAAATTCTAAGTTATGGATCGTATGAAAACTGTAAAGTTATTGTGGATGAAAAATCTGGAAAAAAATCTCAAAGTCTTTGCTTGATAGTGTACGCTCGTCATCGAACGGTCTTATACCGTTCGGTTTCCCTGGAAAATAACTTAGAATGAGGATTCTTTCATTTGGAAAGGATACTGATTAAGAACGAGCGTCCTTTGTGTAAAGGGTTAGGTTTGAGCGTTCGATTCAGCCTAGCGTGTCTAACGGTTGAAATAATGAAAGTGTATTTAGTAACGCTCGGTTTTTCATTCCAGGGTTCGTCATAGGTAGCGCTTAGTATTATACTGAGCGTTCGTCCAAATGAGCTCTCGGTCTTAGATCGAGCGTTCGTCCTGATTAGCGTTCGGTCTGATACCGAACGTTCGCTATAAATGAGCGTTCGTTCTATTTAGTGCTCGGTCATCTACCCAGCGTTCGTCCTAAAATCGTTCGGTTTGATATCGAACGATCGTCCTAAATAGCGTTCGGTCCGATACCGAACGTTCGTTCAAAGATTAGCGTTCGTTTGAGTAATGTTCGGTTTTGTAACTGAACGTTCGTCCTTATCATTGATTCGTGAGCGAACGTAAATAGCGTTCGTCCTAAATCATTATTTGACGCTCGGTCACTGACTGGCGGTGTTGTCTCTTGAAATTAATCACGCTCGGTTTATTTATCTAAAGAAATTGTATTGTATCTATCATTGGGATTCAATCTAAAATCTTGATAATTGAAATATTCTAAGTATTATTCAGAACTTCTCGAGTCAATTCCCTTTTAATTGAGTCAAGTAATTATAACGTCCGTCAGAGGACTGGGGTTCGTTTCTTTTGTTCAGAAACGATTATTTCTCTGTACTGAACTAACGTTCGTCCTTATTTTGAAAAGGATGAGCGCTCGTTATTTTATGGAAGTGGAATAAAGAATGAAAATGTGAATAATGGAAATGGTTAAGATGTGTGAACGTTATTTTAAGTGAAATATTGAAAGTGGAATTTGAACGAACGTTCCAAGGAGGAACGTCTATATGATTTGAATGTGATAAGTTGTATAGTATGACCATGGTAAAATCGCTGATGGCTGTTCATCCTGATATTCCGTGAGTGCTCATCCTCATGTAGAGGGGAGTAGGTCATGCATGGGAATGGCAGGAGGCTCTAGTCCTATTGAGTACTTTGGACTGATAGAGTTAACCTCGGGTGGCAGCTGATGGATGGTTCCAGTTACTACACCACCCGGGTGCACGAACGCCTGCGGTTACATGGATTCATACAGTCCGGACAGTCGTTAATTATGAGATTTTGAATGAGTTATTCTATGATTGGATATATATATATTGCTGTATGAATTGTATGATTTATTGCGTATGTTAAAATATGTTGATTGTATGAATTAAATTACCTAAGCTTACCCTTGCAATTTCCTTGTGTTGTCTACTGGTTATGTACGTCCGTCTTGTCAATGCAATGATCATCCGTGTGGATGTGAGCAGATGGAGAGGCGCCACTTGAAGAGATGCTAGAAGAAGAAAATTTGGAGGACGCCAATCTGGTAGAAGTAGAGGTTAAAGCTGAGCAGTAGAACGCTCGTTCTGTAGTAGTTGTTAGAGTTTCTGTATTGAATTTTGGGACGTTCGGTGTTTAGTTTTGTAGAACCGTTCGTCCAGAACTTGATATATTGTGAATAGATTCTGAACACTGTATATCCTTGTGCGTACGGTTTAATTAGCTGGTGTAATTTAAGACTGCACTGTTAAATCTGTAAATGTGATTAGTTCTTGTTTCGGTGTACATTTGTCCGGTGTGTCTTTATTGCTTCTGGCTGTCTGGGATGCTGTCTGGGACGCTTGCTCTTCTCCAATTGTTGTTGTTCATACTCGCCAAAGGAGGGGGAGGTACCTGCAAAGATACTCCGACGCTCAAGTCAGATGTCAGTTATGGAGCTTCAGCTCTCAAGAGAGTAAGTGGATATTACTCTGAAATAATATTTAGGGTCTCTAGAGCATAAAGAGAACGTACCTGGACTTTGACCCTGTCATTGTATTTATAAGCCAAAATAAAAATAACCACCTTACCTAAAAATGTGGTTAGTGGCTTTAACTGTCTAAAATATCTAAGATATTTATGTTATTACATAAATATCCTTACTACATAACATGCCCCCCAAGTCCGAGTTAACCGTTCCGTTTTATGAACGTGGTAACTATAGGACTTATGAGTTTGAGGGAGGCTGTCTTCGCTGTAATTAGAGAGCGTGTGCCTGGTTATTGCTCAAGTGTGGACTGAACGTGTTAAAACAAGGATGACGAATTTGATGGACCAAAAGGAGGCGAAGACGAACGGCAAAAAGCTGGAGCAAGTGAGGCCGAACGTGAAGATATGTATGGCCGAGCGGTAGAAACCGAAGGGAGGCCGGACGACTGTTTGAACGTTCGTATTCATTGACAAAGGGCGAGGACGAGCGGTCGACTTATTGAGCGCTCGTACAAATTGAATGTCGAGCGCTCGAATCCAATGGGCGAGGCCGAACGGCCGATTGTTTGAACGTTCGTCTACATTGATTGTCGAGCGATCGAATCCAGAGGGCAAGGTCGAACGGTTGACTGTGTGAATGCTCAAACATATGGGTTGTCGAGCGGTTGAAACCAACTGACGAACGCTTTTGAGGCCGAACGGCCGACACTGAACGTTCGTTGACACTGGTGGTCGAGCAAGGGTATATCGGGTGTTCAAGGGAGAACAGTTACCCGTGGGAGGGTATCCCGAATGTACTGGGTGTTCTTGGGCGAACAGTTACCCGTGGGAGTGTATCCCGAATGTACTGGGTGTTCTTGGGCGAACAGTGACCCATGGGAGTGTATCCCGTAGAACGCTCATGGACATGGTTTGTCGAGCGGTTGATGTTCTGTGTGTTCTTGGGCGAACAACTACCAGAGGGAGTGTATCCCGTAGAACGCTCGGTTTTCTGTTGGCCGTCTACTGTGACCTGCATAAGATATACAATATATAAAAATATAGAGTGTTTTAAACCTGGCGGTCGAATGTCAATAGGATCGCATGGTAGAGCGGTCGTTTCGATAAGTGGTCGATCCGTAGAGATCGAGTTGTCGAACATCAGGGAGGCTGAGTGTTGGAAGTAAAGGGAAGTCGAACGGCCGACTGTTTTGAACGCTCGTACACATGGGTTGTCGAGCGCTTAAAACCAAAAGGTTGAACAAATTGGAGGCTGAACGGCCAACTTCTTGAGCGCTCGTAAACATGGATTGCCGAGCGGTGTCTAAACGCTCGTCGTTGATATAAATTGACGAGCGCTCGTTGACATGGATGAACGAGCACTTCCTGAACGCTCGTTGAAGTGGAATGTCGAGCGATGTTGGGACGTTCGTTGACATGCATTGGCGGGCGCTTCTTGAACACTCGTTGAAATGAATTGACGAGCGGCTCCAGAACGCTCGTTAAAATGAATGTCGATCGATGTTTGGACGCTCGTTGACATTTGATTGCCGAACGGTAAGGCGGAACGACTGACGGAGTGGACGCTCGTTGACATTTGATTGTCGAGCGTTGAGGCCGAACGACGGGGTGAGTGGACGCTCATTGACATTTGATTGTCGAGCGTTGAGGCGGAACGACTAACTGAGTGGACGCTCGTTGATATTTGTTTGGCGAGCGTTGAGGCGGAACGATTGACTGAGTGGACGCTCGTTGACATTTGTTTGTCGAGCGTTGAAGCGGAACGATTAACTGAGTGGACGCTCGTTGACATTTGTTTGTCGAGCGTTGAGGCGGAACGATTGACTGAGTGGACGCTCGTTGACATTTGTTTGTCGAGCGTTGATGCCGAACGACTGACTGAGTCGACGCTCGTTGACATTTGATTGTTGAGCGTTGAGACCAAATGACGAGCGCTTTCGATGTTGAACGACAGAATCTTTGAAAAGTTGATGTTTTTGGGTGAACATAAGCTAGGCTATGGGGATGGTCCCCTAGGTTTGATGGTCTGGGTGTTCTAGGGCGAACATCTACCAGCGGGAGTGTGTCCCTTTGTTCGATGCACCTGGGTGTTCTAGGGCGAACATCTACCAGTGGGAGTGTATCCCTTTATGCACCTGGGTGTTCTTGGGCGAACATCTACCGGGTTTAGGAGTGCTTCAGGATGAACGGCGCTCAGGTGTCCGCTTTTACGCACAAGATATGCTTATCTGCACTGTAAGAAATAATATTAAGCATATAGGTGAGATCGTTTGGTGAAGTTGCAAACCTGGTGACCGAACGTTCATTAGGCCGAATGCTGGACGCTTGAGGCCGTACGTCAAAGAGATTGATTGACCGAAAGCAAGCGAGTCCGAATGACCGAACGCTTCCTATGGAAAATGCCGAGCGTTTGTTAAGCGATTGGCCGAATGGTTGAAACCAAGATGTCGAACGGTTGAAACCAACACGCCGAACGTCATTGAGGACTAGTGTGCGAGCATCAGGTTTTAATCGAATGCGCGAACGCATGTGGATCCGAGTTGACGAACGTCGGGGGACAGAGTGGACGAGCGTTGGAGATCGAGGGGATGAACGACGGGGACAGTTTGAACGCTCGTCCACCTTAAGTGTCGAGCGTTCGAATCCAAAGGTGAGGACGAGCGGTCCGAGGACGAACGGCTGATTGCTTGAACGCTCGTCCACAGGCACTGTCGAGCGTTCGAATCCAAAGGGCGAGGACGAGCGGTCCGAGGACGAACGGCGGATTGCTTGAACGCTCGTTCACATGCCTTGTCGAGCGTTATTCGAACGCTCGCTGAAATGGATTGGTGAGTGGTATTTGAACGCTCGTTAACAAGGATTGTCGAGCGGTGTTGGAAGTACACATGAATTGACGAGCGGTCGAGAGGTATTTGAACGCTCGTACACACGAATTTGAGAACGCTCGCTCAACGAAATGACGAACGCATTTTAGGCCGAACGGCCGACTCTTTGAACGTTCGTTGATATTGATGGTCGGGCTGTTGAAACTAAATGGCGCACGCTTTTGAAGTCGAACGTCTGAATTCTTGAACGTTCGTGTGGTACGTGTGGTCGAGTGCTCGAGCATCCTCGTAGCCGAAAGGCCGAACGTACCCGAGGCTGAGTGCGGGACGTTTGAGGACGAGCGTTAGAGAGATGGAGTGACCGAATGCACAGAGGCCGAACAAGAGCATGGCCGAACGAAGTGACGAACAGCCTAGGCCGAACGTTTGGAACCGAACGTCAATGATGAGCGAAGTTTCGAACGCTCTGGGCCGAACGTCAACGAGAGAGCATTGTTGGCCGAACGCTGTTGAAACGAATGGCCGAATGGTTGAGGCCTTGGATGGCCGAACGTTGGTGACGGAGTGGACGAACGTCGGGTATGGTTTGAACGTTCGTCCCATTGCTTGCCGAGCGGCCTAAACCAAGTGGAGTGTCGAGCGATGTTTGGACGCTCGTTGACATGTGTTGGCGAGCGCTTCTTGAACGCTCGTTGAAATGGATGGACGAGCACTCGTTGAAATGGATGGACGAGCGCTCGTTGAAATGGATTGACGAGCGCCCGTTGAAGTGGATGGACGAGCGCTCGTTGAAATGGATTGACGAACGCTCGTCCACATATTGATTGTTGAGCGTTCGAATCTAATGGTCGAGGCCGAACGGCCGATTGCTTGAACGCTCGTTCACAGTAATTGTTGCATATTTGAGGACGAACGTCTTTGTCGCCGGATGGCTTATCATCAGTTGGTTCGAACGATCGTGACGCTCGAATGTCAGAGCGCTCGTTACGAGGCCGAACGACCGACAGACGCTCATACACAGTGATTTTTCGAGCGTTCAAGTGGGATGTGAGGCCGACTGTTTGGACGCTCGTACATAGTGATTGTCGAGCGTCCTCGGAGCCGAAAGTCAAGGTCGAACGCTGGAGTATTTGAGGAATAGAAATTGGGTTGGATGACGTGGAGGCCAAACTGAATGACGCGTGGGTGGAGCGAGTCTTGCGGAAGACGTGGAGAATGGGTCTGACAATGCGGCAGACCTGGAGGCGCCGAAAGGGCTCGTCTCTGAGTTTGGGAATTTAGGGTTTTCGGTTCTCAATCTCGATTCTGTTCCTTGGGGTTTCGATTCCTGTGTGAAGAGTTCGCCATTTTGAAGGCGTGAAGATGGCGTTGACAGCGACGCAGTGATTTGGAAAAACGGCGGCGCCATTGAGCTTTGGGTTGCGATTTGGGAATTTAGGGTTCCCGTCGTTCTGCGATTTCTGGTGTACCTCTGTATCCTTAAGTGCTATGGAGATAGGAATTGAAGTCTGGTGGATGAACCATGACCCTTTGATCAGAGCGTGAGTGACGGAAATGGTGGTCTTCTTTGCGGATTAGGCTCATCACCAACTGTAGAGGATTGTTCCCGTTCTTACTAATTGGGGTTGGTTGACGGAGAGCGGCGACCCTGGCCGGCACGGTAGCTGAGCTTGCCTAAGAAACGATTCATGGAGGAGAAGACTATCCCTCTCGCGCGCAAGGAGAGGGGAAAAAGGGGAGCCTGATTCCGTGGCCGGCGACGAGCTCGACGAATGGCGGTGGCCCTGGCTTGGTGGCATCAGCCGCGACTCGCGAAGGTCGGGCTCCTTCAGATGGAGAAGACGCGGCACGGAGAGAACCTCGCACACGAGAAAGGAGAAGGGGAAGAGCTCCGGTGACGGCCGACGATGGTCTTGACGGTGGGCTCGTTGGTAGCGATTTGAAGGCAGCCGGCGGCGGCCGGTTTGGGCGGAGACAGGGGCCAGTGCGCGTGACTGGGTGGGGGTAATGAAGGTGCTGGTGCGGGTTGTTGAGATACACCGTGGATGGGAGTTCCGTGGTCTCCACCACCGTCGTGGGATCAGCGTGATAGTGTTTGGGAGGTGATTTAGGAATTTAGGTTTTTTTGATTTGCGGATTGTGCAATCATGGAGACGATGAAGGTGACCTAATAATGGTGCTCCTGTGACAGCAGCAGCTGGTGGCGCGGCGGAGGCTGATGGGTGGACCTGTTTTGGGGGTGTGATTTCGCTGATGTATACTGGCATTAATGGCTCACGGGAGAAGAAGGAGAGAAACCCGCTGAAGGCGTCATTCGATTCTGGTAATGACAGTGGCGTCACGGCTCACGGAGGAGAATCTTAGTGGCGATGCCGCGATTCCATCTTGTTGGAGTAGCTTTATCCGGAGAGGTGATTCATTGAGGCCGAGTGCTCCTCTTGCGGTTTTTGTGAGATGACACTCGGCCCCACGGTGGGCGCCAAAATGTTTCGGTGTACATTTGTCCGGTGTGTCTTTATTGCTCCTGGCTGTCTGGGACGCTGTCTGGGATGCTTGCTCTTCTCCAATTGTTGCTCTTCATACTCGCCAAAGGAGGGGGAGGTACCTGCAAAGATACTCCGACGCTCAAGTCAGATGTGAATTATGGAGCCTTAGCTCTCAAGGGAATGATTATGATACTGCTTTGAAATATTATTCAGGGTCTCTAGAGCATAAAGAGAACGTACCTGGACTTTGACCCTGTCATTGTATTTATAAGCCAAAATAAAAATAACCACCTTACCTAAAAATGTGGTTAGTGGCTTTAACTGTCTAAAATATCTAAGATATTTATGTTATTACATAAATATCCTTACTACATAACAGTTCTAATTAATGGTTATTACTATTTATTGGGATGTTACACTAGATTTATTAACTTAATTATTGGTTTTTTTATGGGAGTAGGCAAATCAGTCTATTATATTATCCTAATAGATAGATTTTAAAAAAATTACAAAAATAAACAAAATGTGCATGTTTAATGAGTGATGATTAATTTATATTGGTACTAAAAAATCATATTTAATGAGTTAATAATGTTTTTAATAAATCATAATTTTATTTAGGAAAACAAATTATTTACTTTCTATATGTTCTTACTAATTGTTTCGGTGGATAATTTTGGGACCGAGAGACTAACCTGTTGATGTGTTTGGGCCGCTCGCTCGCTTTCAAACTCCTGCTATTGGCCGATCGGTGTTGGCACAAACCGATCAGTCTTCCTCTTGACGTGGGAGGATGTACCTGCAAAAGGTACTCCGACGCCCAAGTTAGGCGTGTGATTTGAAGAGCCTCGGCTCTTAGTTGAATATTTAGCGAATGGTTATCCCTATTGAGTATTTGAGAGTAGCATAGAGTGAATAATGCGTAAGTGGAACGTACCTGGCTTTTGGCCCTGGCTTTGTATTTATTATTTTCCTAAACTGATATGAGCCCAATAAAATATAAACAGAATAAGATATAAACAGATTACCTGGATATCCGGTTGGTTGTTGGTAACCACTCGGTTAATATTTTATACTGTACACTATGCCCCCCAAGTCCGAGTTAAGCGTTTGGCTTTAGCCGTGGTTAACTATAGGACTGATGAGTTTGAGGGAGGCTGCGTTTGCGGAATTGAAAGCGTTTTACCGCTCGACCTTCAACATTAACCGAGCGGGATTTACCGCTCGTCCTTCAACAGGAACTGAGAGGAATTTACCTCTCGGTCTTCGACATTAACCGAGAGGGCTTTACCTCTCGACCTTCTACATTAACCGAGAGGGATTTACCTCTCGACCTTTGACTTTAACCGAGAGGGATTTACCTCTCGACCTTCGACATTAACCGAGAGGGATTTACCTCTCGACCTTCGACATTAACCGAGAGGGATTTACCTCTCGACCTTCTACATTAACCGAGAGGGATTTACCTCTCGACCCTCGACTTTAACCGAGAGGGATTTACCTCTCGACCTTCGACATTAACCGAGAGGGATTTACCTCTCGACCTTCTACATTAACCGAGAGGGATTTACCTCTCGACCCTCGACTTTAACCGAGAGGGATTTACCTCTCGACCTTCGACATTAACCGTGAGGGATTTACCTCTCGACCTTCGACATTAACCGAGAGGGATTTACCTCTCGACCTTCGACATTAACCGAGAGGGATTTACCTCTCGACCTTCTACTTTAACCGAGAGTGATTTACCTCTCGACCTTCTACATTAACCGAGCGGGATTTACCGCTCGTCCTTCAGCAGGAACCGAGAGGAATTTACCTCTCGGTCTTCAACATTAATCGAGAGGGCTTTACCTCTCTGCTTTGATCGAGGAGTGCTTCCTAGTGAACGGGCTTTACCGTTTGGCTTTGAGAGGGCTTTACCTCTCTCCCGAGCGGGATTTACCGCTCGGTCTTTGACCTAGGAGTGCTTCCTAGGGAACGGGCTTTACCGTTCGGCTTTGAGAGGGCTTTACCTCTCTGCTGAGCAGGATTTACCGCTCGGTCGCAGACTTGAGCTTTAGTGTTGACGACGAAATTCTTGAATGAAACTGGTAACTTAATGTTCGAGCATGAATTGCTCGGTTTTATTTATTGCATAACGAATGTTTAAGAAAATAACAAAAGTCTAAATCAAGAATTTAAATATGATATTAAATAGAGATTTGGATTCCTCTCTTCAGTTTATAACTCCGCGAACCGATCGTTCACGATGTCGAGTAGGACTGTGACTATAGTCACGCCCCCGTGCGTTATTCCGATACGTTCGTTCGGGACTTCTTCTTTTTTCCTGTATGTACTTACGGAGATGTCCTGCCCGAATGAGACGTTCTATTTCGTTTTTCAGCGTAATGCATTCTTCTGTAGTATGCCCACGATTCTGATGGAAATGACAGCTCTTCCTTTCATCTGCATATCTTGGAGATGGTTTCGTTTGGAGTGTGAGAAGTTCAGTGTTTAGAGCTTCTTCAAGAACTTTTGCCCTAGGTGCGTTGAGGGTTGTATAGTGATGAAACTTAAACGTTCGGGGAGATTCCCCAGCTTTACCATTATTGTTGAACGATCTTTTACCGTCCTTTCTACCTTCGGTTGCCTCAGCTTCTTGTTGTCGCTTTCTTTGTGAAATTCGCATATCCTCCATGCGGATGAATTCTGCTATTCGTTCTTGGAGCTCCTCCATAGTTTTTGGCAGTCGTGCATATAATTTCTCAGCAAAATACCCTGGTCTTAGACATGAAGGCAAATTGGTGATGATAAAAGATTGACTTACCTCTTTAACTCGTCGTGCAGTTTCCATATACCTTTTCATAAAGGCCTTCAAAGTTTCTCCCTTTTCCTGTTTAGTATTTACCAATTCCGCTGGCGTTACTTCCTGATTACGTATTTATTTAATAATTTTTACTTCAAAATATAAGTTATTTTTAATAGTAAATCTTATTTAATTCTTAAACAAGTGACTTTCGTAAAACTATTTATTTTAGAAAAAAATTATTTATGAAATGTCTAAAATTATTACTAGAATAAATGTGAAAGCAAAAAAGTTATTTACCAAAGAATAAAAGAAGTACATAAGTTTTTAGTTTTTATATTTTTAAAATTAGAAATATTCTAAACTTGATATATTTTAATTTAGAAAAAATATAATTTGTTAAGTTAATTTGTTTTTTTACATTAGAGGAAAGTTTGACCAAATGCAGTTGTAGTTGTAAAGTTTAAAATTTGATCAAATAAATTACATTAAAAGGAGACAGAAGGTAAATTTGAATTTTATGTGTGGAAGGGAATAAATCCGTATTTAGTCCAAATGCAGAAAAAAATAGAACCTTTGAGTCAAAAACTTGTTTACCCTAACCCCCAATTTCCCTCTTTCTCTGTTTGCACTGCTTCGTTTTGAGCAGAGAGATGAACCCTTTAACACTGGTGAAGCGCACTCAGAATATCAACGCCAGAGAAGCTGCACTCGGAATTGGCGAACAAGCTTCGTGGCACGCCAAGTACAAAGATTCCGCTTACGTATTCGTCGGTGGCATTCCCTTCGATCTCACCGAAGGTGACCTGCTCGCCGTTTTTGCTCAGTATTTCGCTTCCCTTTTCCATTTCAATTCATCAACTCTTTTTATTTTCTTTTTCTTTTAAATCTGAATGATATTTTTTTTATTACTCAGATATGGGGAGGTTGTTGATGTTAATCTCGTTAGACACAAGGGCACCGGAAAATCAAAGGGTTTTGCGTTTCTTGCGTATGAGGATCAAAGGAGCACAAATCTTGCTGTGGGTGGGTCTCTATTTTCTTTATTTTTTAATGTACACAATGGTGAATTTCGTTGTGATGTTTATTTGTGTAACTCAGATAATTTAAATGGGGCTCAGATTATGGGTAGAATTATTAGGGTGGACCATGTTGACAAGTACAAGAAGAAAGAGGAAGAAGACGAGGAGACAGAGCGGCAGAAGAGGGAGGACTTAAGATTGAAACTGTAAAATAATTCTAGAGGGCTTGATTGATCCCTCTCACAATCTTCTATTTATAAGAATAAATTGATATACAAGTACATGATAAATAGGGTAACCCTAGACACAATATAATCATGATAAATAGGGTAATCCTAGACATAATATAATCATGATAAATAGGGTAACCCTTGACACACTATAATGATGATAAAATAGGATAAATATCCTAACACTCTCCCTCAAGCTGGAGCATACAAATTATATGTACCAAGCTTGGAACAAATAAACTCAATCCGAGGACCCCTTAATGACTTGGTCAATACATCTGCGAGTTGATCGTTTGACCCAATAAACTCAGTACATATTTCTTTGGTCAACAACTTTTCACGAACAAAATGACAATCAATTTCTATATGTTTAGTCCTCTCGTGAAACACTGGATTTGATGCAATGTGGAGAGCAGCTTGATTGTCGCAATACATCTTCATAGTATGTGTCGCAACCGGAATCGCAACGGGACGACGATCCAAAAAGAAACGGGTTTTAAAAAGAGATTTGGAGTCGCCACCATAGTTTATTATGGAAAACTATGAAAAAACCTCAAAACGATAAAGCACGGTCCACGAAAACCATATTCTGGGTTCGGGAGTCGGTTACGTGTAGGGAAGGTGTTAGCACCCTACAACGCCTGCCCTAAGGCAGTACCTTTAACTAAATGAGCGAATATGATGTGGCTTTCAAAATGTTTAACTATCCCCTAAAATAAAATTATAAATAAACAAAATATATTTTTTAGTTTTTTTTGGGCCCGACAAGGATTGACCTTGCTCCTACGTATTCTCATTCAAAATGAGAAATCAGGGTTACGTAGTTCTAGCTGAAAGACTGTTTGTTTGTTTGCAAAAGCAGATGTTTTTAATTTTTGGAGATTTTTATGTTTTTAATATTTTCGAGAAAAAGAAGGTAATGAGTACTAGGCCGACGCGCACGGTCGCACGAGTACTCATTCCTTTAAAATGATATTTAAATACTTTTAATTATTTTTGAAAAGAGAGATAACGATATTAAGCACTAGGACGATGCGAACGATCACACGAGCACTCATACTGTTATTTGCTTATTTAGGAAGACTTGAGAGCATTGAGTGCTAGGCTGATGCGGACGATCGCACGAGCACTCATACCCTCGTTTAATATTACGTAAATAAGAGAGAAAAGTATTGAACACTAGGACGATGCGAACGATCACACGAGTGTTCAACCTTTAAACGTATTTTTGAAATTTTATTTAAGAAAAGAAGAAAAAGGTTTTTAGCACAAGGACGACGCGAGCGGTCACACGTGTGCTTAAACCTTTAAAACATATTTTTGTAAATTTATTTAAGGAAGAAGAAGAGGTTTTTAGCACAAGGACGACGCGAGCGGTCACACGTGTGCTTAAACCTTTAAAACATATTTTTGTAATTTTATTTAAGAAAAGAAGAAAAGGTTTTTAGCACAAGGACGACGCGAGCGGTCACACGTGCGCTTAAACCTTTAAAACGTATTTTTGTAATTTTTATTATTTTATTTAAGGAAGAAGAAGAGGTTTTTAGCACAAGGACGACGCGAGCGGTCACACGTGTGCTTAAACCTTTAAAACGTATTTTTGTAAATTTTATTTAAGAAAAGAAGAAAAGGTTTTTAGCACAAGGACGACGCGAGCGGTCACACGTGCGCTTTAAACCTTTAAAACTTTTCTTGTAATTAATTTTTTTATTTAAACTATCAATATTGTATTATTAAATATATATTTTAGGATAAGTGAATGTCTAAAATAAATAAATAGAACAAAATAAAAAAAGACAATAAAGAAAAATAAATAAACAAAAAAAGAAATGGGAAAGGCTGGACGAACGTTGGGGACAGTATCAGAATAACGAGCGTTCGTTAGGTAAAGAACGAACGTTCGTTGGGGGAGAGGACGAACGTCCATTGGGGAACATAACGGACGGACGTTTAAAAATGTGCACTGAAACGACGAACGTTCGTTGCAAGAAACGAACATGCGTTGGGGAAGATATCGGACGTTGTAAAGGGCACAAAATGACGAGCGTTCGCAAGGAGAGGACGAACGAACATTGTTGAAATGACGAGCGTTCGTTAAGAGACAAAACGAACGGACGTTGTTGAAATTACAAACGGACATTGGGAACGAAGGTTGAATGACGAGCGCTCGTTGTGGAAATGGCGAACGAACGCTTGGAACGAAAGCTTGATAACGAGCGCTCATTCAAGAAATGTGGCGAACGGACGTTTTGAACGAAAGCAAAATAACGAGCGCTTGGATCGAAAGCAAAATAACGAGCGCTCATTGGTAAAGATAGTGAACGGACGTTCAAAAATGCAAGCTTAAGGACGAACGCTCGTTGTATGAAAAGACGAACGGACGTTCAAAAATTGAAGCTTAAGAACGAACGTTCGTTATTGAAATGGCGAACGGACGTTCAAAAATGGATGCTTAAGGACGAACGTTCGTTATTGTCATGACGAACGGACGTTCAAATGTGGAAGCTTAAGGACGAACGGTCGTTCGTTTGTATAACGAACGCTCGTTAGGTAGAAGCTGAGCGAACGGTCAAAAAAAGCTTAAGTTTTAACGAACGCTCGTTTGTTTGGATAACGAGCGTTCGTTGTGGGGGAATGGTGAACGGACGCCAACTAACGAGCGCCCCAAAAAAGGCCCAATGCACCAGACGTACGCCCATTTCTGGGCTTGGCCCAGTCCAATGCTTTCTAACCTAGAATTTTCTAGGGGTTCAGGAGGTTCATCCTCATTCCCACTCCCCAGCTCACGTCTTCTCTGACCCAAGGTCCCCAGCTCTGCACCACGAACTCACCACCGCCTCTACCATAACCGGCCACCGTCACTTCAAACAGAACGCGCCTTAGCCTCGCCGGCGACACCTCGCGCCACCAGAACCACCACCAGCCACGACGTCACCGTCTCCGCCTTTCTCTTTTCGACAACAGCAATTCTCAGGGAGGGTCCTCCTCCGCGTTCATCTCCACGGCCACCAGATTCCCTTTCAACAGCCCGGGCTGCCGGGACTCAACGCCGTCGCGCCCCTAACCTCACCGGTGCCATCAACGCCACTCTTCTTCTTCCCCATTCGAGGATTTTCTCGAATGCCAAATGCTCCCCGCAACACCACTTTTCCTCTCTGCCTCTCCTAATCTTTATTGTTTATTGATTGATTTTAATGTTGATTGAATCTTGTCCATTTGGTATCGGAAACGATGAGTGCGTAGTGTGCATATGAGCATGAGTGGGATAGATGATTCTGTGACAATGGTATATGGGCTGGCGAGACAGGGGTGCATGGAGTTTATGCAGTAAGCATACATGACGAATCTGGATGCACAGGTGAAACAGAGACTTACCTGTAGTTATGGCCGCCGCTATCGCTCTGTATCCGGTGACCTTCTCTAGCTTTTCGTCTTCTCTGCCTGTGCCAATGGTGAGTCTGAATGATGATTCCCCAATGATGGTCCTCGTGTGCTCTTTTTCCTTTTTTCTCTCTCTGATCCAACCAAATCCTCTGCTCCCAAAATCTTGGAAAAATATTCTTTTCTAACAACCTGCCCCCCTCCTTCAGACACGCATCCCATACCATTTCCCACGTTTTCCTCTTTTTCTATTTTTTTTTACTTTTTATTTTATTTATTATTTATTTTCAGTTTTAATTTCATTTTTTAATTTTTTAATTATTAACTCTATTAAAACAAAATTGAAGATAAGAAAAGTAGAAATTGAATTAAAAAGCAAAAATCTAAATAAATAAAAATAGAATAAAACAAAAAAGGTAAAATAAAATAAAAAAAACCAATAAAAACACTTCTTTTTTCAACCCGGACAAAATTGAGTGTTGACAGTATGGATGTCACAAAATTTAATCTCTTGAAGGAATTGTTTCACCCATATAAGTTCACATGTTAGTGATGCCATTGCCCTATACTCGGCTTCCGCGGTTGATCGAGCTACTACATTTTGTTTCTTACTTTTCCATGAAATAATGTTTCCTCCCAGAAAAACACAATATCCTGTTGTAGACCGTCTATCAATAGGTGAAATTTAAATCTGACCATTGCCATGCAGAGGGTCGATAACAGAAAATTAAAACCTGGATTTGACCATTGCCTCGCAGAGGGCCAAACTCACAGAACATAAATTTAAATCCGACCATTGCCGTGCAGAGGGTCGATAACAGAAAATTAAAACCTGGATTTGACCATTGCCTCGCAGAGGGCCAAACTCACAGAACGGAAATTTAAATCTGACCATTGCCATGCAGAGGGTCGATAACAAAAAACTAAAACCTGGATTTGACCATTGCCTCGCAGAGGGCCAAACTCACAGAACAGAAATTTAAATCCGACCATTGCCGTGCAGAGGGTCGATAACAGAAAATTAAAACCTGGATTTGACCATTGCCTCGCAGAGGGCCAAACTCACAGAACGAAAATTTAAATCTGACCATTGCCATGCAGAGGGTCGATAACAAAAAACTAAAACCTGGATTTGACCATTGCCTCGCAGAGGGCCAAACTCACAGAACAGAAATTTAAACCCGACCATTGCCATGCAGAGGGTCGATAACAGAGGAGAAAAACTTGAATTCGACCATTGCCACGCAGAGGGTCAACAATACAGAGCAACGAGCTGAAATTGACCATTGCCGAGCAGATGGCCAGTAATACAACAACGAGATGGGATTAGACCATTGCTTAGCAGAGGGCCATAAAGCGAAAACTGGATTCGACCAATGCCTTGCAGAGGGCCAATATCGTAGGAGAAAAACTTGAATTCGACCATTGCGAAGCAGAGAGTCGGTATCGCAGAAGAAAACTTGGATTTGAAACTTTCTGAAACGTTGGTAAACACTTAGCAAAACATCGAATAAACTTAAAAGCAAATGTTGTATTAACCTTTTCACAACTTCTCTTGTGCCTAAAGGATTTTTCAAACAAAATACCTTGCTTATTATGAAATGTATGATGTAATGTCATGAGGGTGCATGAATGAATAAACACATGAAACCTTTGCTTTGTTTTTTTTTTTTTTTTTTTTTTGCCACTCTCTCTTAATTAGACTGCCCATGTTTGAAACTCATTGTCAACATTGTCATCAAAACTAATGTACGTTCAAAACGTAATCATAAAATGTCAGGAGACAGTGAGCCCTCTAATGAGAAAGAGAAGGGTGTAACCATGAGTTCAAGTTCTCTTTATCGCTTCCTGCAATCCAATTTGGCCTGAACCCGAGAAGGTGAGGGAAAAATAGGGACGAGAAGTAGATAGCTGAATGATTGTATGTGGAGCTAACATTTGTGTTCTCCTCATCTGGGGAGATATGGTTAACATAGAAACATGTAGGGCCCACAAGACTGCCCCAATTTTGTTGTGCACAATAAGTACGATTTGGGGAGGTGAAAAGGTTTGGGTAGGAAGGATTGCCCCAGTTGAGGATTCCTTCTTGACATGACGATTGACGGGGAGACTTTACATTGTATTTTCACTTTTCATTTTCAATGTCCTTTCTTTTCTTCTAGTGATGTTATCAGTCACCACATCATTCCTTCCCAGAGTTAAGTTCGTAAGAAAGACCAGGACGAACAATCTTCAGTCGGTGTGGACTTTAATCAGCTTGTAACGTGGCTAAAAGGCAAACGGGTTAAGAAAGAAATGGATAATGAAAGCTCAAATAAGTGTTTAACGGCTAAACCAATTTAACAAGAATCATCTGCAAAGTGCTGAGTCAACCAGTTTCTAAGAGTTTAAAACTCTGGACATTCTATTATTATTTTCCATTCATTCCTTTACTTTCTTTCTTTCCCTTTTGGTCACTTGTTTTGTTTCCTCTGTTGTAGCCTTCCTTTTTTTGCTTTTTTTTCTTATTTATTTATTTATTTATTTTTTTTTTTACAACAATTTTCTCATTGATTTTGGATGTCCTTGATGTATCTTTTAGGTTAACGTTGATATGCAAATGACCCTTGTCTAGGGTGATGAAAAATGATTACGATTTACGGCTCAAAGTGGGTGCAATTGATTAAACCTCTTTTATCATTTGGATAAAGAAAAACGGCCACACGTCATCCTGAAGCTTGCTTGACTTGCTTTCCACAACCTTAACCATGAGACGAAATTCTGTAGCGGTTGACACATCGACTTCATTTTTTTTCGGTTTGTTTTTTTTTTTCTTTTTGCTCCCCGATCACGGATCATTGAGCATGGGCACAATGATGACAACTGCCCCAGTGTTATATCCACGACAATCTTTTGTTTTGAAGGGAAATGAAAAGGTTAGGGGTTCACGCAATAAGAAAGCGGATGCTTTAACGAGAAATGAACATAGGTTACCCCCGAAACTCTGAATTAGGAGAAGACTCTGCATCTTTGCCATTTCCAGTTATTGTGTTTTTTTTTTTTTTTTGAACGTACTATGCCCTAGACAACCTAATTGACAATGAATTCAAACATGTGCATTTTTATTCTCTCCTTTTTTAGTCTTTCACGACATCCCTCAGGAACGAGCTGGTGCCAACCGAATATATCCGTGATGCTTTTACTCATGTGTGCTTAATTATCATTACCTTTATTTTTCTTTATTTACCTAAAAGCTCAACGCGACATGCAATATTTCAAGAAGCGTGCAAACAAAAATTATGAATGAAACCATGCAGTATTTATTGAATGAAATAACGCAGAGTACAACAAACTTTAAAGATCATGTCAATATCCCTTAATATTGATCCCCTATCACGGAATCATCATGTGTAAAACTTTTTGACTGCACCCGAATTAACCGGTAATGGTAACTCCTCTCCATCCTTCCTTGTGAGAATTAGTGCCCCACCAGAAAATGCCTTCTTCACTACGAATGGCCCTTCATAATTTGGGGTCCATTTGCCTCTATGATCCTTTTGTACAGGCAAGATCATCTTCAACACCAGCTCACCTTCGTGGAATTCTCTGGGACGCACCCTTTTGTCGAATGCATTTTTCATTCTTCTTAGTTCTTCGCTTGACTGGAAGGTATTCTGGTTTAAGTGGGAGCTTGTGTTGCACAATATTGGTATCCAAACTTGGCGTGTCATTGTAAGACCAAGCGAACACATCCTTAAACTCCTTCAATAGGGCTTGCAACCCTTTCCTCACTTCCTTTTTCATGCCAGTACCGATTTTTACTTCCTTTCTCTTCTTCCTCTCCCCAGTTGAGTACTTCAACCTCCTCCAGATGGGGTTTTATCTCTTTAGACTCTTGTTCCACTAATCTCAAGAGCTCTGGAGAGGGTTCCGGATTATCTTCATAATCATCTTCCGTATTATCGATAGGGTGTTCAAAATTAGGAATATCGACATTGTTATTTTCAAAACTTTCATTGTCACATCTGCATTATTTAAATTTATGAAAAAAAAGGAATAAATAAAAAAAAGATGACGAATGCGAAATGATGAAACAAACACGATTCGATTATCACGCTGAGCCCAAAAACTAAACGTCAACCCGTAAGTCATGAATCCTAAAGCCCCGGGTGAAGCTATAGGATTAATTAAAACTATTACATTTTATTCAAATTAAGCATCACGGGTAAACTCAGAGTTCCAATTGTTGAGTGGTGCATCTGGGGAGCCGGCCCGCACGAAACTTGAGCATTCAAAGCTATCTTCATCTTCCACGGCTGTTATATGGCCCGCGTTGATCCAACCAGCACTACGAAATTTCTCCTTGATGTCACGAATACGAATCTTTTCCACCCTGGGTTCACGCCTTTCTATACGAGCTAGACCGCACTCTCTCCTTTCTTCCATCAGCCTTCCCGTTTTGTAAGGAAAGGGAGACGGCGCCCGGATGATGACAGACGACTTTTCTTCAGCCTCTGGCGCAGGAGTGGTTCTAGTGAAATGGATCACCAACGGCTCAGGCAGAGTTACGTCGGATTCTCCACCAATCTGTGTAAACACTTCCCCCTCCTTATCCTTGTAGCATACTTGCATCAAACCCCGATCCAGCAGGTCTTGCAGAACATTCTCAAATTCACCACATTCCTCAATAGAGTGCCCATCATCCGGATGAAGCGCGCATGTTACATCCTCGTCATAATCACCTTTTAAAAGGCCCACCTTTATCAGCGCCTTGAAGATAAACTTTCTGGAACTTCGGATTCCACCCGCGTCCCTTATCAACTCATATTTTCCATCCTCGATGGCATTCGTCGAGGCACTCCCGTGCCCAGAAAGTGGGTTAGTCTCAATGCTGGGTTTATCTTCTTGAAACTTTAACCACCCAGAGTCGATTAGAGTCTGTACTTTGTGTTTAAAAGCCAGACACCTCTCAGTTGAGTGACCAACACCTCCCCCATGGTAACTACATTTGGCCTCTGCATCATAACCCCTGGGATACGGAGGTTGCATGGGCTTCATTGGACAAATAGCAACCAAACCCCTTTGGACGAGTTGGGGTAACAATTCTGTGTAAGTTGTAGGGATAGGGGTGAAATTAACAAATTGGTTCCTTCTTGGGTAAGTATTTTGGCCCGCATTCTGATTTGGACCTGCAATTGCCCCAGCTCTCCAAGTATCAGTTGGGGGCAATGGCGGTTGATAATACCCTTGTTGTTGTTGAGGCCTGGCTTGATGAGCGAACGCCGCATTAGCTGCAAGAGGGGGTTGCCCCAAGTATGGTCGGAGGCTATGAGCGGGAGCTTGACCTCTCCATACAGGCATTGCTGATGCTGCATGCACATCCCCTTCCTTCTTCTTTCCCGCATTGAAATTGGTTTTTTTGTAATTTGCAGTTGCGGGCGAACTGTATGCAATTTTCCCACTTTTAACCCCAATTTCTATCCTTTCGCCTATTATAATGATATCAGCGAAATTGGCAGACACGTTCCCGACCATGTGCTCGTAAAATGGCGGCTGGAGAGTGTTCACAAACATTGCCACCATTTCTTTATCATACAAAGGTGGTTCGACTTGTGCAGCTAACTCTCTCCACCGTTGGGCATATTCTTTGAAAGTTTCGTTGTCCTTCTTTGACATATTTTGCAGCTGTAAACGATCTGGTGCAACATGGGTATTGTATATGTACTGCTTCACAAAAGCATCAGCCAAGTCCGCCCAACAACGAATTCGAGCCGGCTCCAAATGGGTATACCAATTTAATGCCACTCCAGCCAAACTATCTTGAAAAACATGAATGAGCAGCTGCTCATCGTAAGCATATGCAGCCATCTTTCTGCAAAACATGGTCAGATGGCTCTTAGGGCATGTATTTCCCTTATACTTCTCAAAATCTGGCGCCTTGAACTTATGTGGAATTTTGACGCCAGGAACCAAGCTCAATCTAGAAACATCCCCAAATCCATAACTTTCATACCCTTCCACAGCCCTCAATCTTGCCTCTAGGCTCTCCAGTTTATCCTTCGCCCCATCAACATTACTAGTTACCCCCTGAAACGAGGTATGTAGTGCAGCCCCTGTAGAAAAGCCCTCTCCGGTAATCACAGGCGGCACCGGAGTTACTCGTATTCCATCAGACATGCTTGCATGCATTCCTTCATTTATCATGGGTGCGGACATTACAACAGGTCCCTGAATACTGATTGGCGGTACGTTGGCAGTGGTAGGGAAAGAGAATAAAGTCTGCTCCCCTTCTGTGTATTCTCCCACCGGTGGGGTGTAACCTGGAGGTAATCCATACATTGGGAACGGAACAGATTGGCTCCCAGAACTGAACACCGGAGGGTAATAATGAGCACTTCCCTCAACTTGCGCAGGCGTCGCCCCTCCCGTAGTCTTTAGGGCTTCGAGAGCCGCCAAAATCTGGGCCATCTGATCCTTCAACTGGTTGACATCGGCCTTAATAGATTCGTGTGACTGCTCCCAATTCTCCATGACCTTTGAGTTAGCTCTGGTCCTGTACGGATGTCGTGGAAAATTTGCCGTTGTTTTCTCACTTGTACTGTTGATTATTATTATTTTTTTATTAAATTAAATTAGATAAGGATGCAAAATGCAAAACAAAAGAAAACATGATGCATGCTAGTGATAAGTGGAAATCACAGGATAACGATGACAATACTGATGGAAAATTAACACAAGCCGATACCAACAAACATCCCTTATCTTTCATTTAAAGGAAATTTGATCCATTACATAGTCTAAGGAACAAAACACATAATTCCGATGTACATCAATCCCGCGCCCGGGCAACGAAAGATTTCATCTCTCCCACCAACCATTTACAATGATTAATAAACAGTTCTATTTCCGCTGGTGAGTTACAAAAATGAGTGCTTGCTTCAGCATTCGACACCATCCTGGGGATGTCTTCAATTGCCCCGTTTGCCAAAGCAGCCAACTGAGAGAATCTTTCCTTCCAGTGCTTTACAGCCATTTCTTGCTCGGCGATGTGCTCTTCCATTCGCTTTATCAAGGCCTGATGCCTTTCTTCAAAATCTATCGACCTCCATCGCTCCTCCTGTTCCTCGATATATTCCTCCATTTGTTTTATCAGAGTTCGATGCTCTTCCTCTGCTTCTGTTAGCTTCCAACGCTCCCTATTCATATCCGCCTCAAACGACATGGCCATCTCTTTCATCTCATGCCCCGCTTTTTCTATCTGAATCTGCGCCTCTCTTAATCTCTTCAGGGCTTCTCGTTTATCTCTTTTGGCTTCTTCGTAGAGGTGCTTCCACTCCTTCCCCTCTTCTAAAGCCACCTTCTTCTCATTTACCCTCATGGATAATTCCTTACTCGCGGCAGCTAGATCCTGTTTCACTCGAAATGTGTAATCCCTCTCAGCCTTCTGGTTTTTGACAAGGTTTTCATAAGCCCGCGACTTTTCTTAATTATCATTTTTCATATCCACAAGATCATTACGCGCCCTTTGTAATTCGTTTTCCAACCTAGCATTCCTAATTTTCAATTTCTCCATCTCAGCTTTTAGTTGTTGCACCTCTCCACTTTCTGGAGCTTGGGATGGTCTTTCACTAGCTGATTGATCCTTGATCGGCTTGAAAGGCAGCTTGACTACTTTCACTCTCTCCAGAATCCAGGTGTGATAACTAATACTGCTATCCACTACTCCATCCCTCAAGTCCTTCTCTGCTTGAACAACATTTTCCCAGGCGCTTTTAACCTTTCTTAACAATTCGATGAAATGCCCGTCTTCGTAATAAATGAATAGGGTAGCAAGGTAATCTGATGAAGGTGCCCCTTTCATGGGATGCCCAAATTGTCTTTGCACCAAAAGAGGGTTGTAATTTATACAGTACCGGGCACCTATGAGAGGCACATTAGGAAAACTACCACAATGTTGTATAGCCAGTTTATTTCCGAGCCAAGGAAGGCGCCATTTTATACTTCTTTCGCTCAAGCCGGCAAGGAATCGGGCCCAATCGTTTCCTCCTTTACCTTTAAGCCCTTGGTGTGACAAAGTCTCCGATAGACTCTTAACGTCGACCATTTCCTTAAACACGCGCGTTGTCATCCATGTATACAACGCCGGTAAGCAACATAGAATCTTCTTTCCTTTTCTCTCATGGCAAAAACTCAAAGTCCCATAAACATCTGCAAGAACTGCTGTTACAGGATTCTCTGATCTGGTTTTACTCGCCACGAAGACGTCTATCGCGGTGTAATCCACAAATTCTTCTATTTTGGGAAACAAGACAATGCCATATATGGTGAGGGCTAATACATCCATGAAAGTTTCCCAATCTTCTTTATCAGCCAGATGATATAAATACTGCTCTAGATATCCCTGTGATAACCCATGCACTTGATTCCTCATCATCATCCTGTCTTCAAGCTCCTTGGGATGTAATTTCATGATGGTAACAATAGTGGGTATAGAGGCATGATGCTCTAAATGTTGATAGGGAGTGGTGCCCTCCAATGGTAAACCCAAGATATGCTCGAACTCCTCTATGGTTGGCGCCAACTGAAAGTCTTGAAATGTGAAACATCGAAGCGGAGAATCATAATATTGTGCCAAGGCTGTGATAGCGGGTATTTGTACTTCAACCTCCATTAAATTCAACAAATTTCCATATCTTCTCTGAAAGGTTTCTCTCCTTATAGTCTTAAGCCTTTTGCCCAAGTTTATCAGCCCGGTCAAATTTCCAACATAGGTTCTTAGACTATACTTCTTTCTTAAATCGGAAGAATCGATGTGCCGTGTAGCATCGGATCTTGTGTTAACATCCATCTTGTATGAAGTCAAGTAGGTACCTGTGATTTCCTTTAAAATTAACATGTTACTAAATGATGTATGAATATGATGCATGATAATAAAACAACATGACGAAACAAAGCACATGCATGGTATGAAATGTAATATCACAAAAAATGAACAGCGTGAGGGTTACAAAAGTACATATTCCTCCCATTGTGCCCTATCAAAGGTTCACTGTTTGGAGTTCAAGGTCAAATATATGCAATCTCACAAGGATGATTCCCTGAACCTAAAGGTCAAAGGTCACTAGAGCTATGGCCCCCTTCATAGCATCTCCACAACAGTCGAGTAATCAACTAGGTGTGGAAACACATATGAAGAGAACAGACTCTAGCTGGAGTTCTCACGATAGCCAAACAGGAAGTACATCCCAGAGTGACACCGCTACACAACTCCTCTAATTCTAAGCTACGCTCAGACCCGGGTATAGGGCCCCACTCATGATATGCCAAAAGTGTGTGTGTGAAGGGAGGAAATTATGCACACCCAAACCCTCACCTGCAAAACAACCAGAAAAATTCCCAGGCAGATATAAACATATTGTCTACCCTAGGGTTCAATATTCCACAGTTATTGCAGTTATTCCGAATATCACACATAGATAGACAAAAAGGGAAAGAAAAACACAAAGCAAAACCACACCAAATTCGCGCATCTAATTAAATGGCTCGACTCTCTAAACGTCCCCAGTGGAGTCGCCATCTGTCGCAACCGGAATCGCGACGGGACGACGATCCAAAAAGAAACGGGTTTTAAAAAGAGATTTGGAGTCGCCACCATAGTTTATTATGGAAAACTATGAAAAAACCTCAAAACGATAAAGCACGGTCCACGAAAACCATATTCTGGGTTCGGGAGTCGGTTACGTGTAGGGAAGGTGTTAGCACCCTACAACGCCTGCCCTAAGGCAGTACCTTTAACTAAATGAGCGAATATGATGTGGCTTTCAAAATGTTTAACTATCCCCTAAAATAAAATTATAAATAAACAAAATATATTTTTTAGTTTTTTTTGGGCCCGACAAGGATTGACCTTGCTCCTACGTATTCTCATTCAAAATGAGAAATCAGGGTTACGTAGTTCTAGCTGAAAGACTGTTTGTTTGTTTGCAAAAGCAGATGTTTTTAATTTTTGGAGATTTTTATGTTTTTAATATTTTCGAGAAAAAGAAGGTAATGAGTACTAGGCCGACGCGCACGGTCGCACGAGTACTCATTCCTTTAAAATGATATTTAAATACTTTTAATTATTTTTGAAAAGAGAGATAACGATATTAAGCACTAGGACGATGCGAACGATCACACGAGCACTCATACTGTTATTTGCTTATTTAGGAAGACTTGAGAGCATTGAGTGCTAGGCTGATGTGGACGATCGCACGAGCACTCATACCCTCGTTTAATATTACGTAAATAAGAGAGAAAAGTATTGAACACTAGGACGATGCGAACGATCACACGAGTGTTCAACCTTTAAACGTATTTTTGAAATTTTATTTAAGAAAAGAAGAAAAAGGTTTTTAGCACAAGGACGACGCGAGCGGTCACACGTGTGCTTAAACCTTTAAAACATATTTTTGTAAATTTATTTAAGGAAGAAGAAGAGGTTTTTAGCACAAGGACGACGCGAGCGGTCACACGTGTGCTTAAACCTTTAAAACATATGTTTGTAATTTTATTTAAGAAAAGAAGAAAAGGTTTTTAGCACAAGGACGACGCGAGCGGTCACACGTGCGCTTAAACCTTTAAAACGTATTTTTGTAATTTTTATTATTTTATTTAAGGAAGAAGAAGAGGTTTTTAGCACAAGGACGACGCGAGCGGTCACACGTGTGCTTAAACCTTTAAAACGTATTTTTGTAAATTTTATTTAAGAAAAGAAGAAAAGGTTTTTAGCACAAGGACGACGCGAGCGGTCACACGTGTGCTTTAAACCTTTAAAACTTTTCTTGTAATTAATTTTTTTATTTAAACTATCAATATTGTATTATTAAATATATATTTTAGGATAAGTGAATGTCTAAAATAAATAAATAGAACAAAATAAAATAAGACAATAAAGAAAAATAAATAAACAAAAAAAGAAATGGGAAAGGCTGGACGAACGTTGGGGACAGTATCAGAATAACGAGCGTTCGTTAGGTAAAGAACGAACGTTCGTTGGGGGAGAGGACGAACGTCCATTGGGGAACATAACGGACGGACGTTTAAAAATGTGCACTGAAACGACGAACGTTCGTTGCAAGAAACGAACATGCGTTGGGGAAGATACCGGACGTTGTAAAGGGCACAAAATGACGAGCGTTCGCAAGGAGAGGACGAACGAACATTGTTGAAATGACAAGCGTTCGTTAAGAGACAAAACGAACGGACGTTGTTGAAATTACAAACGGACATTGGGAACGAAGGCTGAATGACGAGCGCTCGTTGTGGAAATGGCGAACGAACGCTTGGAACGAAAGCTTGATAATGAGCGCTCATTCAAGAAATGTGGCGAACGGACGTTTTGAACGAAAGCAAAATAACGAGCGCTTGGATCGAAAGCAAAATAACGAGCGCTCATTGGTAAAGATAGTGAACGGACGTTCAAAAATGCAAGCTTAAGGACGAACGCTCGTTGTATGAAAAGACGAACGGACGTTCGAAAATTGAAGCTTAAGAACGAACGTTCGTTATTGAAATGGCGAACGGACGATCAAAAATGGATGCTTAAGGACGAACGTTCGTTATTGTCATGACGAACGGACGTTCAAATGTGGAAGCTTAAGGACGAACGGTCGTTCGTTTGTATAACGAACGCTCGTTAGGTAGAAGCTGAGCGAACGGTCAAAAAAAGCTTAAGTTTTAACGAACGCTCGTTTGTTTGGATAACGAGCGTTCGTTGTGGGGGAATGGTGAACGGACGCCAACTAACGAGCGCCCCAAAAAAGGCCCAATGCACCAGACGTACGCCCATTTCTGGGCTTGGCCCAGTCCAATGCTTTCTAACCTAGAATTTTCTAGGGGTTCAGGAGGTTCATCCTCATTCCCACTCCCCAGCTCACGTCTTCTCTGACCCAAGGTCCCCAGCTCTGCACCACGAACTCACCACCGCCTCTACCATAACCGGCCACCGTCACTTCAAACAGAACGCGCCTTAGCCTCGTCGGCGACACCTCGCGCCACCAGAACCACCACCAGCCACGACGTCACCGTCTCCGCCTTTCTCTTTTCGACAACAGCAATTCTCAGGGAGGGTCCTCCTCCGCGTTCATCTCCACGGCCACCAGATTCCCTTTCAACAGCCCGGGCTACCGGGACTCAACGCCGTCGCGCCCCTAACCTCACCGGTGCCATCAACGCCACTCTTCTTCTTCCCCATTCGAGGATTTTCTCGAATGCCAAATGCTCCCCGCAACACCACTTTTCCTCTCTGCCTCTCCTAATCTTTATTGTTTATTGATTGATTTTAATGTTGATTGAATCTTGTCCATTTGGTATCGGAAACGATGAGTGCGTAGTGTGCATATGAGCATGAGTGGGATAGATGATTCTGTGACAATGGTATATGGGCTGGCGAGACAGGGGTGCATGGAGTTTATGCAGTAAGCATACATGACGAATCTGGATGCACAGGTGAAACAGAGACTTACCTGTAGTTATGGCCGCCGCTATCGCTCTGTATCCGGTGACCTTCTCTAGCTTTTCGTCTTCTCTGCCTGTGCCAATGGTGAGTCTGAATGATGATTCCCCAATGATGGTCCTCGTGTGCTCTTTTTCCTTTTTTCTCTCTCTGATCCAACCAAATCCTCTGCTCCCAAAATCTTGGAAAAATATTCTTTTCTAACAACCTGCCCCCCTCCTTCAGACACGCATCCCATACCATTTCCCACGTTTTCCTCTTTTTCTATTTTTTTTTACTTTTTATTTTATTTATTATTTATTTTCAGTTTTAATTTCATTTTTTAATTTTTTAATTATTAACTCTATTAAAACAAAATTGAAGATAAGAAAAGTAGAAATTGAATTAAAAAGCAAAAATCTAAATAAATAAAAATAGAATAAAACAAAAAAGGTAAAATAAAATAAAAAAAACCAATAAAAACACTTCTTTTTTCAACCCGGACAAAATTGAGTGTTGACAGTATGGATGTCACAAAATTTAATCTCTTGAAGGAATTGTTTCACCCATATAAGTTCACATGTTAGTGATGCCATTGCCCTATACTCGGCTTCCACGGTTGATCGAGCTACTACATTCTGTTTCTTACTTTTCCATGAAATAATGTTTCCTCCCAGAAAAACACAATATCCTGTTGTAGACCGTCTATCAATAGGTGAACCTGCCCAATCTGCATCACAATACCCAGAGACATGAATGCTTCCTTTATCTTCATATAACAATCCTTGCCCGGGAGCCTTCTTTACATACCTTAGAATGCGAATGAGAGCATTCCAATGGTCAACACATGGAGCCTGCATGAACTGACTAACCACTCCAACTGCAAAGGATAGATCTGGCCTTGTAATAGTGAGATAAATCAGTTTGCCAACCAGCCTCCTATACCTCTCTGGATCGGAGAATAATTCACCTTCTTCTGTCCTTAATTTCTGGTTTGGGTCCATGGGACTGTCTACCGGTCTACAATCAATCATGCCTGTTTCTTGTAATATATCAAGAGCATACTTCCTTTGGGAGATTACAACTCCATCTTTTGATTGCGCTACTTCAATGCCTAAGAAGTATTTGAGACTTCCAAGATCCTTGGTTTGAAAATGTCTACACAAGTACTCTTTTAGTTGAGATATTCCAACCGCATCATTTCCTGTAATGACAATATCATCAACATATACTATTAAGTAAACACATTTCCCGAGAGAAGAATGACAATAAAAAACTGAATGGTCTGCTTCACTGCGTTTTAGCCCAAATTTTTGAACAATGGAGCTAAACTTTCCAAACCAAGCACGTGGGGATTGCTTGAGGCCATATAGAGATCGATGCAATTTGCATACCATACCAGACTCCCCCTGAGCAACAAACCCAGGAGGTTGCTCCATATAAACTTCTTCCTCGAGATCACCATGTAGGAAGGCATTCTTGATATCCAATTGATGAAGTGGCCAGTGACGAATGGCTGCCATGGCAAAGAAGAGACGAATAGTAGTCATCTTGGCTACAGGAGAGAAAGTGTCACAATAATCAAGACCATAAACCTGAGTGTAACCTTTTGCAACAAGTCGGGCTTTGAGCCGATCAATTTCACCATCAGGGCCAACTTTAACTGCATACACCCATCGACAACCAACCGCCTTTTTGCCTGGGGGAAGGGGCACCAGCTCCCAAGTATTACTGTGGTCAAGAGCCTGCATTTCTGTAATCATAGCTTGTCGCCATCCAGGATGATCAAGTGCTTCTTTCACATTTTTGGGTATAACAACAGAGGACACTGAGGATAAAAGAGAAAAATAGGAGGGCGACAATCGATGATAGCTTAGAAAATTATAAATGGGATGAGGGTTCCGAGTGGAACGAGTACCTTTTCTGAGGGCAATAGGCCATGCTGAATCATTTGCACCAGGAGGCGTGGGAGGAGGTGACGAGGGAGAAGAATCTGAAGTAGGAGATTCACCATTGTCTTGGGGAGGTGGACTATCCATTGGGGCCCTGTGTGGGATGATCTCAATATGTGGAGAAACAGGTGTAGAAGGATTGTGATCAAGACTTGGAATGACAGAGACAGTGGAGCTATTTGACTCAACCATTGGAATAGGAAGGACCTGCTTGAGGATAGAAACATCTTGAACAGATGGAGAGAAGTAAGGAGTCTGTTCAAAGAATGTGACATTGGCAGACATGTAATACTTCTTAGTTTCAGGAGAGTAACACCGATATCCTTTTTGAAGTCGAGAATAGCCTAAAAAGACACATTTGAGAGCGCGAGCGGAGAGTTTGTCTAGACCTGGAGACATGTCATGAACAAAACATACACAGCCAAACACTCGGGGAGATGTATGAAAGAGAGGATCATTAGGAAACAAAATGGAGAAAGGGACTTTATTATCAAGAGAGGAGGAGGGCATCCTATTAATAAGATAACATGCAGTTAAGATGGCATCCCCCCAGTGATGGACAGGAATATGGGCACCAAGCAAAAGGGTACGAGCAGTTTCAACCAAGTGTCTATTTTTTCGTTCTGCTATACCATTTTGCTGTGGTGTATGAGGACAAGTAGACTGATGTAAGATACCATGGGAACTCAAGATGGCAGAAAAGGAGGATGAGAAATACTCTTTTGCATTATCACTTCTTAATATTTTGATTACTTGACCAAATTGATTCTTGATTTCATTCAAAAAGGATGTAAAGATAGCTAACAATTCAGAACGATTTTTCATAAGATAAACCCAAGTACATCTTGAATATTCATCAATAAAGGTAACAAAATATCTAAAACCAAAAGAGGAGATACGACTAGGTCCCCATATATCAGAATGGATGATGGAAAAACTAGAATTACATATTGATTGAGACCTTTTAGGAAAGGAAGATCTAACATGTTTTCCTAATTGACATGACTCACATTCTAAGGTTTGGAGACCACTAAGTTCAGGACACATCTTTTTTAATTTGGACAAATGAGGATGGCCAAGTCGATCATGTAGCACTTTAGGATTAGGAGTAGCAACACAAGACACCCTTGGACGAGATCCAAAATGGTATAATCCGCCAGCTTCATATCCTTCTCCAATCTGTCTCCCCGAACCACGCTCCTGTATAACAAAAGATTTATGATCAAAGGTTATTGAACAATTTAACATTTTAGTCAACTGGCTTAAAGAAATTAAATTAAAAGGACAATTAGGGACAAAAAGGACTGAGTGGAGATTGAGGGAGGGAGACAAAGAAACATGACCGACTCCTTTGGAAGAGGTTTTAGATCCATTTGCAAGGGTTATGAAATGAGGTTTTTCTCGAAAGGAAATAGATGAGAACAAAGAGGTATTACCAGAAATGTGATCAGAAGCACCTGAGTCAATTACCCATGAATTTTGACATTCCATAGATTGAGAAACGCAGGCTGTTGATGTATTGGGAGATTGAGATGGTTGTGCCAAGCTGTTACTCTTTAACCTTAAATACTCTTGATATTCATCCTCAGAAAACATAGAAGTGGAGGTTTCAGATTTTGAAGTGGAAGTTTCAGTCTTCGAAATATTGGCAGTTTTGGAAGGAAAACCATGTAAGGAGTAGCAATTCTCTTGAGTATGACCCATCCTTTTACAATATGTGCATTGAGTACGTCCTCGACCTCCTCGTCCTCCTCCTCTAGTGCCACGTCCTCCTCTTCCTCGTGTGGCAACCATGACAGATGGTTCCACTAGTTCATGCGCTTCATGAGTTTGAGATACTGGGACACGCAGAAGGCGAGTGGTCAATGTTTCCATAGAGGGAACCTCCTGACTAGTTAGAAGTTGATCTCTGAGATGATCAAAATCGGGATGTAGGGCACGAAGGATCAACACCATGTAAAATTTGTCTAGTTTCTTTTTGATATCCTCTAATGGATCTACTTCCAAAAACATCCTAAGTTCTTCAACAGCAGATTGGGCTTCAGCCATGAAGGACACCATATCATGGTCTGCCATTTTAAGAGATGCAAGCTTGTTCGTAGTGTCATAGAGACGTTGAATATCGTTGGCATAAATGCTTTGGGCTTTCTTCCAAAAGGAGTGACAAGTTTTGAAAGCCCTCAAAGATACAAGAAGTTTGGGTTCCACTGATTGCCATAACAAGGCACACAACTGGAAATCTGCTTGTTTCCACTGATCAGCTTTTTCAGTAGGCACATGGCTTCCATCTCGCTCAAGGTGGTCATAATGCCCTTGGCCAAGGAACCACATTTCAACGGCAGCAGACCATGATAGATAATTTTTTCCATTTAGCTTCTCGGAGGTAATTGATGGACTTCCAGAGAAGGAAAGAGTACTGCCAGACGCCATTTCTGAAGAAGACGAATAATACTAATGAGGAACAAGAAAACCCTAAGCGTTTAGACGAAGGAAACTGTGACAGTGATGGACGACGGTGGCCGGCAACAGCGGGCGGTGGCCGGACGGTGGCCGGTGGCCGGACGGTGGCCGGACGGTGGCCGGCGACGGACAACGGTGGCCGGCAACGGACAACGGTGGCCGACGGTTGACGGTGGCCGGCGGCGGGCAGCGGCGGACAGTGGCGGGCGACGAAGAACTGTGGCGCCGGACAGATATATATTACGAGACAGAAACCAGAGCGGGATCGACCCGCTCTGATACCAACTTAAGATTGAAACTGTAAAATAATTCTAGAGGGCTTGATTGATCCCTCTCACAATCTTCTATTTATAAGAATAAATTGATATACAAGTACATGATAAATAGGGTAACCCTAGACACAATATAATCATGATAAATGGGGTAATCCTAGACATAATATAATCATGATAAATAGGGTAACCCTTGACACACTATAATGATGATAAAATAGGATAAATATCCTAACAGGAGGCACGGGGCGTTTGTCGTGCGTTTCAAAGGGGTGATTGTACTCGTGGAGCTAGCTGCAAGTTTTCTCATGATGAGCAAGTAAGATAACTGTTTTATGACAATGTTTGAGAAATGCTGCAAGTTTTCTGATGATGAACAAGTAAGATAACTGTTGTATGATGATGTTAGAATAATGCTGCAAGTTTTCTCATGATGAGCAAGTAAGATAACTGTTATATGATAATGTCAGAGTAATTTGTTTTTCTTTTTCTTTTTATGCTATGTTTTAGATATGTGGCTGATAGCTCTATTAACTCAGTGAAAACTTGGAGTTAAGGTCTATATTTTGTAAATTAAATTTTAGTATTCGTATGCAGTGCCTTTTGACTTATTGGAATTAGATTTTTATTGGTCTATGACACTTTGATATTGTTGGTTACTGTTAAGTTTCACTTGATACCTTCCCCGTGTTTAATAAAACTAATTGCAGTCTTAACAGAAATGGAATTATGGAATTGAATTGCATTCACGTTTTGATTTTTATTCAAAGATCAGCGTTATATTGGTATATAATGTCATATGTTCCTGAATGTTATTATGTAATGAAGGGGCATTGTTTGACAACATGTTAATAAATGGAAATTTGGCATTGTTTGATGACACAATTCCACTTTATGCATGCATTAGTTAGATACATTGTATTTAACCAATTTATTAATTTGAACATGTGACTGTCAAGTGAGATACATAGTATTATACAATCAATTTTATTTTGTTTTGTTAAATTTGCAGGATATAGTGATATGGACAAAGAAGTCAGTGAAATGGTAAGTCTGGTGTATTTTTATTAATTTACTATTAAATATGCACATTGTTGTATTGAATTAAGTAACATATGGTTTGATTTATACTTGCAGGCCTCACTTAGAGTTAGGCATCGAGTCCAGACACAACATATAGTTCAAGTGAACGGTTGCCTATCATCCTTTCAAAAGGAACGTTTAAAGTCAACACCTTTCAAGTGGTTGGTGGATATGGTTGATGATATGGTTATTTCTAGCCCTATTCTTATAGAGTTAATCAGTAGGTGGGACGTTCAAAAATTGATAACATCGTAAGTTCAAATACCCGAAAGTTGTTGTGTAGAAGTACTATGTGAGGAGTATATAGAACGGTTAAGATTAAAAAATTCTACATTATTTTATTATAATGAAATATAAATGTGAAAAGGATATTGAGTGATTGGTTATGAACTTTTGGTGTAGGTTATGCTGTTTGCAACTGCGATGGTTGTGTTAAATCAATTGCATAAATCAGGAATGATCACTCGATGTTGTTTCAATCCATTTTTTGCGGTACATTAATTATTCATTGATGTTTGACCTTGGTGAAGTACGTATGTTTGAACTAATGTTACTGATGCAATTTTTGTAGACAACGATCATTGAAAGAATGAAGATTCCTAAAAAAAAGAGAGAATTATTGGAAGCAATAGATTACCATAATTTCTTCCAACCTCAGAGTTGTTCATTAAATCATTTGCTAATTTCTGAATTTGTAAGTACTTCAACCTATACCTTTATCATAACATGTGTTGTTCACTATATTGATGTTTGTGGTTGTGGTTATGTAGTTGTTTGTGCCTACTGTGAGTGATGACCATTGGTGGTGCTATTGTGTCAATTGCCAATCAAGGGAATTTTTCATTTTAGATTCTCTTGGTCATAAGAGGCGGACCAGATATGGTATTGACAAGGCAATGGTAAGAGAAGTTGTTTTGTAGACTTGTTATTTTGATGGAAGTATTATTTTAGAGTAAAAGGTGTACAATAATAATGAATGTGTTGAATACAAATTTCGAAGGTCGGTTGTTTGCAAGAGTTATTCAATATGATAGATAATGAAGCAAATTGTAAGGAGCGACAATTGAAGGTCATTAAAGAAGATTTGCCAATTCAACCAAATACGTTAGTGACCTTATCCATAACCAATGTATTAGGTTGTCTCATATGTGATCCTTCTAATATTAGTTTAATGTGTAGGTATGATTGTGGTTTGTTGGTGATGAAATATATGGAGTTATGGGACAACCAACCTAAATTTGATGGCAAAAAAATGCCCGATTACACAACGGTTGGTCTTCTTTAAGTATATGTTTGTATTGTTTGATATGGTTTTTGAAAACAGGTTATTAATTATAATATTTCACAACTGTAATATCAATGCAGGAGCAATTACAACTTATTCGACAACAAACGGTTTGTGATTGGGTATTACATGAAGGAAATATGCATAGAAGTACAGTAATGAAGAACTGTGGAATGCTATAGCAAATGAAGAAGTCATGAAGTAGGACAAAATGAAGAATTTGAAGACACTAAAGAAGGGATATAACTTGTAATGATGTTGGTGGAATATGATAGAATATGAAACAATTTTTGTTATCACTTTTTAAGTTGTTTACTATGTATAATGAAGGATCACAAATTGCATTAGTTATGTACTAGTATCACCAGTGTCCAATGTAGTTCCAGGAGGTGTTAAATGACCAATGTCCATTTTGTGTACATAAGCTATTAACTAAATTAGCAGAACATGCAGTGAACAAAAGTTATTGAGCAAATAACCATATAAAACTTAATAGATAACCAGTTACTGTACGAAAAATATTTGACATTGAAATTGAAGTTGAACACTTGTATTATTGTACATAACCTATTCAGTAAATAACCGAATAAAGTTGTCCATATATCCAGTTACTGCATCAAAGAATTAAAACTTTGATATTGAATTTAACCAGTAATATTCTTGTACAACATAAAATTCAGAAATACCCACATAGGTTTAACAACATAACCAGTTATTGTAACTAAATCAGCGCCTATGCATGACGTGACCGAGCGCTCTGTACACGTGACCGAGCGTTCGCTCTGTCCAGCTGACCGAGCGTCCAGCGTTTCAGCACATCACCGTGCGCCTCCTTTATTGTGACGTGACCGAGTGATAGGTGTAAACTTAACTTGTTTTTGTTGCTTAAATTGTTGTGCTTTTGAGTAAGTTTTAGTGTTAATTCTCATGAAAAGTATATAATTGTTGATATAAGTACAATTTTTACTGTTTAAATGTTTTTTGATGCTTTTGTTTGTTTATTTCGAAGTAAAATAAAGATTGGATACTATGAAAGACTTGGACCAGGCTCAGTGGCGCTGTTCTGCCGAGAGTTTCACGCCCGGGCGCCGAAAAAGGGCGTGATGCAGGACGCTCGTCGCCCAGGACGCTCGTCACATAGCAAGCGCACGAACATTTCATAGCAAGCGGACGCTCGTCGCCCCCTGCACGCACAAGAGGACGCTCGTCCACAGAATATCAAGTCGACGCTCGATCTGGTAGTGGACGCTCGTCCATACGTCGACGCTCGCACATGGACGCTCGTCTAGCGCTCGTGCAGACGCTGGAGCAGATGGACGCTCGTCCAGACGCTAATCCAGAAGGACGGTCGTCCAGAAGTATACGGTCGTCCAGACGCTCATCCAGAACGACGCTCGTCCAGACGCTCGTCCAGAAGTGGACGCTCGTCCAGAAAATTGGACGGTCGTCTAGAAAAGTGGACGTTGGCCCAGCGAGACACCCGTGACTCAATAATTGGACCCTTCTCTTTAAAAACCAGATCTGGAGTCCAGAACCAGAGAGTTCTGACGGGGAGGAAACCAGAGGACGCTGCAGCCGTGGTGGTGTAGAAAACCAATTCAATAAATAACCACTTGTATTGTTGTAGAAAACCAATTCAATAAATAACCGAATAAAGTTGTCCATAAAGTTAAACACTTTTATTTTTCACCAAATAAACTTCATATAAAACTTATAACATAACGAACATTACATAAGCACTTAATGCAACAACAAATTGATCAACATAAGTTAAGTAGTTCACAAATTTTTCTAAATAACACATCCATGTAACCATGCACAATATTCGACAACAAACAACAACGATAAATCTGAAATACAAGCAAGGAAATTATGAAAGTTTTCAAGTTGTTGCATTTATATTGTTCTTATTTCATCCAGTGCCTTCAGGTTTGTCAAGAGGTGGAATCAATTTCGATAGAATGTCATCAACGGATCGTGTTGGAGGCTTGTTGGTATCAATTGGTATTGATAGACGTACTAGGTCATCAGTTGGGCCCCCAATATCACTTCCAAAAACCTGCACAATCCCAGAGTATCATTTAAAGTCATAGAAAAGTTTACAACATATATAACAGTACAATAGAAAATTGTTCACAAAAATCTTTACCTTGACAATATTCCTCAGAGTTATGTTAAGATAGTATGTTTCACGTATTGGTGAAAAAATTGAAACCTGTACAAATATTATTGGTGGAATCCATATTTTGATGTGGGAATATAAGGTCAATAGCTAAGTATTTATGAAAATGAAATATACTTACATCTTGTAGGATTATCACACTTCCAACTTTTAAGTGTACACCTATTTCAGGATGATCAATGGCCTTGTGGTGAACACTTGCTTTTACAGTCCCTGTTGGATCCTATTAAGAAAGAGGTTCATTTATCACAATTATTGGTTGACAACCTTAGTTCATTTGTAAACAAGCATGACCTACAAATTTCATCTTCACCATACGTCGACAACAATAGCCACATACAAGAAGAACACTTGTATGATAGTAACATAGGCCATGATGTAGACACCACTACAAACACTGCTCAAATCCAAAGCCCCAAAAGTAGCTCCAGCATTGGCGCGAAGAGAGTTAGAAACGTTTGCGTTGCATTTCGTGCTGATGCTGAGCAGAATAACCGTGCTGGGTGGGTGCCATTTTGCAAACTATTCCAATCATTATTCCCTCTGATTTCGTGCAACTTTTTCACTCTCTAGCTCTCCATCGCCACTACCCTTTTTCCATTTCTTCTAATCATCTCACACTTTATCCATTTATTGCAATATTCCCTTTTGCAAATAAGCAAAGCAAGCCCAAAAACACTAAGGACAGTAAATAATCCTACAGGTTTGCCCAATCGAGAATTTTATCCCTCACGACATTTCCCCCTTTAGTCTAGGGTTTCCGAAAATAAACCAAAAATAAAAAGAAAGATAGACAAATTATGAGAACAGAAGAAAGGAAGAAGAAACTCATACTTTATATTCTTCAAACGGTACAAAGGGGAGAAATTAGAAAGGGGACAAACCTTCCGCGCTCCACATCGATCACGTCCGGTAAGAACTTTGCCTTTGGCTTCACCTTCGCTGGTACAAACTTTTCCGATCACGTCCAGCCTCCGGTGGCAGCAATGGAGTTCTCCTTTTTTTTCTCTCTCGTTATCTCTCGTTCTCGGCTTTTGCACCAAAGTAGGCAAATATGCCTCTAATATTACCAAAATGGGCAAATTCAAACCATATTACGAAAATGGGGAAGTCGTGGGGGGCCCAAACGACTTCAATTAAAGAAGTCATGCCCCCCCTGCACGACTTCACACTGTTGATATGAACAGTGTTGAAGTCGTGCACCCCAAAAACGACTTCTGACGACGGTAATCGATTACAACGTAACGGTAATCGATTACAGAGTGTTGAAATCGTGACCACCCTACACGACGCCCGAGCGCAAGCTTCTCGCAAAAACTGGCGCCCGGCGCCCCTCTTTTAGCTGGACGAGCGTCCTCTCTTGCGTCCACAGGGCGAGCGTTCTCTTCTCTCTGGACGAGTGTCCTCTCGTTAGTACGAGCGTCCTCTCTTGCGTCCACAGGGCGAGCGTTCTCTTCTCTCTGAACGAGCGTGCTCTCGTGCGTACGAGCGTCCACTTCTGCTTGCAGGACGAGCGTCCACTGCGCGTATTTGCTGGACGAGCGTCCTCTTCTGCTCGCTCTACGAGCGTCCACTGCTCGCTCAGAGTGCAGAGTGCTTCTTGCTACACAATCAAGCTGGTAATCGATTACCGAAATGTCGTAATCGATTACCAGTACGTTTTCTGCCTGGTCACCATTTCAATACTCTGTAATCGATTACCAAATCAATGTAATCGATTACTGGACCCAGAAGTCGTTTTTGGGGTGCACGACTTCAACACTGTACCTATGAACAGTGTGAAGTCGTGCAGGGGGGCACGACTTCTTCTTTTGAAGTCGTTCGGCCCCCCACGACTTCACTTTCGGTCAAATTTTGCCTATTTTGGTAATAAAGAAGGCATATTTGCCTACTTTGGTGCAAAAGCCCTCGTTCTCTCTCAACCCTAACCCCGGGAGGTGGAAAAAATTGCCTCTTCCTAAATGAAATGCTCGAACTTTCAAAATTTCAAATCCCACACACGATCCTAAGGCAGCAAGTGAAACGCAACGTTTCATTTACTTTTTTACAAGCCAACTCAGCACCAGCCATAAACTGAAATGACCAATCTATCCTTCATGATGTTGACAATTATCGGGTCCCACCGCGTGTCAAATGAATGTATATTTCTTTAACCGTGTCAAAGAATCATTTTTGTTCATTTAATACACATGTATCTTATCTTAACCAAATTAAATATGTAGCTTGTAGTGGTGTGATAAAAGTTGAAAGCCAATCCTATTCCAAACTCTATTCTCTCAGCACTGAGATGACGAACAACGCGGAGCTGATCTTCATTCCCTCACCAGGGATTGGCCACTTGACTTCATCCCTTGAATTTGCTCATCTTCTAATCAACCGTGACAACCATCTTTCAGTCACCATTCTCTGCATCAAAATCCCTTTAACTCCATTTGCAAACTCTTACATCAAATCAGCTTTAGCCTCACAACCTCAGATCAAACTCATTGATCTCCCTCTTGGAGAACTTCCTCCACGGGAGTTAATTTTCAAGTCTCCTGAACACTACATATGTACCTTCATCGAGAGCCTGAAACCCCATGTCAAAGCCACCTTGGAAAACATCTTATCGTCCTATCCTAGGTCTGAATCACAACCAGTTGTTAGGTTGGTCCTAGATTTCTTTTGTCTGTCCATGATTGATGTGGGGAATGAACTTGGCATCCCCTCTTACATGTTCATGACTTCAAATGTTGCATTTTCAGCTTTTATTCTTTCCCTTCTGAATCGTGGGATAGAGGATGTGTTCAATGTCTCTGAGCCTGACTTGTTGATTCGGGGTTTCCCAGATCCAGTTCCTCTAAGTGTTTTTCCTGATGCTGCTTTTAACAAAGATGGTGGATATGCTGCATATTACAAGCTTGCTCAGAGGTTCTTGGACACCGAAGGAATCATTGTTAATTCCTTCTCAGATTTGGAGAAGTATGCTATCGATGCATTATCCGATGGTCAAAGTCAAGTACCTCCAATCTATACTGTTGGTCCTTTGATTGATCTCAAGGGTCAGCCAAACCCAAATTTAGATCAAGCCCAGCATGACAAAATATTGAAGTGGCTAGATGAGCAACCACCTTCCTCTGTGGTGTTTCTTTGCTTTGGGAGCATGGGACGGTTTGCTCCATCTCAATCAAGAGAAATAGCAGTAGCACTGCAGGGTAGTGGAGTTAGGTTCTTATGGGCTATGAATTCTCCACCAACTGCAGATAATGTAGACAGAACCTTACCAGAAAGTTTCTTAGAATGGATGGAGGGTAGGGGAATGATATGTGGATGGGCACCCCAGGTGGAGGTCCTGGCCCACAAAGCCATTGTTGGCTTTGTTTCTCATTGTGGGTGGAACTCTATTTTGGAAAGCCTGTGGTTTGGGGTACCAATATTGACATGGCCTATCTATGCAGAACAACAGTTGAATGCATTTTGGATGGAGAGGCAATATGGATTAGCAGTGGAGTTGAGACTGGACTATAGAAGTAGCAGTGATCTTGTAACGGCAAAGGAGATAGAGGAAGGGCTGAAAAAATTAATGGACAAAGATAGCATGGTACACAAGAACGTGCTAGCGATGAAAGAGAAGGCCAGGAAAGTTGTCCTTACCAGTGGTTCTTCTTTCATTGCTGTTGGAAAACTAATTGATTATATATTGGGAAGGAACTGATAACATGTATTTCACAGCTGCTGCTGCTCCTTTCTCGAAATAATATCAGTCATACCGTGTCAGTTATTTGGACCTGTATAATCTATTCTATCCAGAAACATGTCTATCATTCCTCGTAAAAAGTGTAAACTGGATATTAGATCAATATGGAAATGGTTGCAGTTTGTGTTCATCAAATTTATTTAAGCAATTCTTCTGTCATGCGTTTTCTTTATATGGATTGTTCATTCACATATTCACCAGGGGAATAAAGTGGATTATTAAACTTTTTAAATATAATAACTGTGACTATCAACATTTATAAACTTAGGGATTTTAAATTCAAGTGATTTCAAGAGTAAAACATACAACTAAGTAAACGTGTGTTTTCTCTTATTAGCATAAATTGGTGGATTGTGTAATGTCAAGCAAGATTTACCAGCTAAAGTAAAAAAATTGTTGTAAGAAAAAAAAATGAATGCATACCAACAAAACAAAAGGGTAACATCGTGCTCCTACACACTTGTCAAAGATGGACCCAACCAGAGAAGAAGAAACAAAATGTATGACTAGGGAATTTGTGTGATGTGCTTTAATATCTTGTAAACCATGTGGATTAGCCCCTGAAAAGTCTCCCGAATGGGAGAATATGAACCAAATTATCAAAGAAGTCAGCACTGATGGACTCGACTGTCCTTCGCTAAAATCCTTAATTTATTTGGAGCTCCTAAATCGCTTTAAAAGAACCAACGGATTTTAGATATATTTCGTACATACAAACAACTCCAAATAAAATGGGAAGGAAATATATGAAAATACCCACAATCAAGCGTAAAATTGGGAGCTTCGTTATGTCAAACCATTTCGCTTTTTGCTACTTGTAGAGAAGATTGTATCACTGATAGACAGGTCAAGTATTTTGAATTAATGGTACATTAACATTGGTAGTTGGAGATCGCTGAACCGACGAAAATATTTATCAACCAGCCACGCCAAAAGTAAGATTATCACTGCTCGCAGCAGTGAAAATCATCAAACAAACAAAATGAACTTAGACATTCCAGAAGCTTTGAATCACATTTCAGGTTATCAAATGATTTTCCGGTACTCTAAAACTAGGTTCTCTCCACAACAAAGGAATGATATGCTCGTATCCACCTCGATACTGTCATTACCTTCTTGACCTTTTCTCTTCCCTCCTCTCAAAATCATGTCTTACTTTTGACTCTGGTCTATCACTATCACTTCTATAAAACCTGTTATCTTGCTTCCTATCATAATCTTCTCTTGACCTTAGTGCAGATTCATCTTCACTGTGTTTTCGAGATCTTCTGTCTTCCCTGTTACTATGAGGTTCTCTTGCCTTGCTTACAAAATCATCCTCATCCTTCCTCCGGGGTCCTTTATCTTCCCTTATGTCCGAATCTCTCAACTTGAGTTCATACTCACCATCATCTGGCTTTATTGACCTCTTGTCTTCCCTTCTACGATGATCTGTTTGCTCAGGAATATCATCGTAATCATCCTTTCTTGATTTCTTTTCTTCTCTCCTATATCGCTCTTCTCTCGAATTATGTTCAAATTCATCATCTCCATACCTTCTTGATCCTTTCTCTTCTCTTCTATTATTATTTTCCCTTCCCTTATATGTATCATCATCATCACGCCACCGCCTTGACCTCTCTTCTCTATCACTTCTCTTAGGTTGGTTGTCGAATGCAGCATCATTGGAACGGGCTTTAGAACGTGAATCTCTGTCTCTAGTTTCTGAATTATGATTTGGTTGATTGGTGCCAAATCCCCTCTCTTTTTTGGGACCCTCAAATTTGTCGTGACCCCATTTTGGATTGTCTTCCTTCTGACCCCAACCTGTATTTGCAGCTCTCTGTATAATGACAACAAAGACAGTAAAAAAGATGAAAAGGTGGCTGCGTAAACCCTCTGTATGTAAGATGTTGTTCCAAAATTTTGAACATTTTACAGCACAACTTCAAAAGTTCAACTATAGGCAAATCAAAAAGGAGGAGAAACAATTTTCAACCGAACAACCACGACAACAAAGTGCAGCAAATTACACTACTTTTCCTTAGGATATATTTCAATTAAAATGCCCTCGCTCAAATTTTAATATTTAAATTTCCGCTAATATCCAAAATTTGATAGTGGAGGTCTAAACTAGTTGTTGATGCTGCCAACAATAATAGCAAGAGGGAGGAAATCCTGATAAGCTAGTTTATATCAAATGGAGCTTCCGTATAATGCATATTCACTCGTGTATGAAGGAATGTAAATTGTACATATAGAGAGAAATGCAGTCATTTAAGTATTTCTTGGGTAAAGAAAGTGTAATATTCAATAATTGAAAGCCAGGATGACAGAGGAAAATACATGCAGATTTCACGTTAGAACTTAAGCTGTATCAACCATTAATACACTACAATGAGCAAACTTACAAACTATATCAAATTAGACTCATTACAATTTTAGATTACAGTCAGGACATATAAAATTCTCATTCAAAACAGTGGTTCATCAAACAATGCCAAATTTCCATTTATTAACATGTTGTCAAACAATGCCCCTTCATTACATAATAACATTCAGGAACATATGACATTATATACCAATATAACGCTGATCTTTGAATAAAAATCAAAACGTGAATGCAATTCAATTCCATAATTCCATTTCTGTTAAGACTGCAATTAGTTTTATTAAACACGGGGAAGGTATCAAGTGAAACTTAACAGTAACCAACAATATCAAAGTGTCATAGACCAATAAAAATCTAATTCCAATAAGTCAAAAGGCACTGCATACGAATACTAAAATTTAATTTACAAAATATAGACCTTAACTCCAAGTTTTCACCGAGAGCTATCATCCACATATCTAAAACATAGCATAAAAAGAAAAAAAAAAAACAAATTACTCTGACATTATCATATAACAGTTAAATTACTTGCTCATCATGAGAAAACTTGCAGCATTATTCTAACATCATCATACAACAGTTATCTTACTTGTTCATCATCAGAAAACTTGCAGCATTTCTCAAACATTGTCATAAAACAGTTATCTTACTTGCTCATCATGAGAAAACTTGCAGCTAGCTCCACGAGTACAATCACCCCTTTGAAACGCACGACAAACGCCCCGTGCCTCCCTCTTCTGCCGCTCTGTCTCCTCGTCTTCTTCCTCTTTCTTCTTGTACTTGTCAACATGGTCCACCCTAATAATTCTACCCATAATCTGAGCCCCATTTAAATTATCTGAGTTACACAAATAAACATCACAACGAAATTCACCATTGTGTACATTAAAAAATAAAGAAAATAGAGACCCACCCACAGCAAGATTTGTGCTCCTTTGATCCTCATACGCAAGAAACGCAAAACCCTTTGATTTTCCGGTGCCCTTGTCTCTAACGAGATTAACATCAACAACCTCCCCATATCTGAGTAATAAAAAAAATATCATTCAGATTTAAAAGAAAAAGAAAATAAAAAGAGTTGATGAATTGAAATGGAAAAGGGAAGCGAAATACTGAGCAAAAACGGCGAGCAGGTCACCCTCGGTGAGATCGAAGGGAATGCCACCGACGAATACGTAAGCGGAATCTTTGTACTTGGCGTGCCACGAAGCTTGTTCGCCAATTCCGAGTGCAGCTTCTCTGGCGTTGATATTCTGAGTGCGCTTCACCAGTGTTAAAGGGTTCATCTCTCTGCTCAAAACGAAGCAGTGCAAACAGAGAAAGAGGGAAATTGGGGGTTAGGGTAAACGTTTTTGACTCAAAGGTTCTATTTTTTTCTGCATTTGGACTAAATACGGATTTATTCCCTTCCACCCATAAAATTCAAATTTACCTTCTGTCTCATTTTAATGTAATTTATTTGATCAAATTTTAAACTTTACAATTACAACTGCATTTGGTCAAACTTTCCTCTAATGTAAAAAAACAAATTAACTTAACAAATTATATTTTTTCTAAATTAAAATATATCAAGTTTAGAATATTTCTAATTTTAAAAATATAAAAACTAAAAACTTATGTACTTTTTTTATTCTTTGGTAAATAACTTTTTTGCTTTCACATTTATTCTAGTAATAATTTTAGACATTTCATAAATAATTTTTTTCTAAAATAAATAGTTTTACGAAAGTCACTTGTTTAAGAATTAAATAAGATTTACTATTAAAAATGTGAGAACCTGATAAATTAATACACACTAATTCATTCTCTGATCACTATTTTAATGCACCGTGACACGTCAAAATGCACTCACACTTCCACTGCATGCGCCTGCCATGTGTCACGGTTGGAGCATTCTGAGAAGGTTAGGGGGAGACAAGTGGCGTGTGGAGGTTGGGGAGTTTATTCTGCATTGGGAAGAGAAAAATAATTCTGAAAAACTCTCCCTCTTCCTCCTGCATGTTTCATCTTCTTCTCAGAATTTCTGCTTCCAAATTCTCTGCCCTCTCTCTAAACCGTTTTCATCTTTTCTCTAAGATAACTCACTATCAAACCTCTGATCTCATTTTAGACACCATAGAAACCTTCCCTGCACTGTGAACATCATTCTGATCCGAACAGAATTGAGAACTGAACTGGTAAGTTCTCGTCTTTGCACTTTCGTCCATTTAGTTCCTGCAAACCAAAATTCTGGTTGCATGCATGAGTTAGAAGTCTGATCTGTTTACGGTTTTGGTGTGTTAGATTAAGTTGAAGTGGTTGAGTGAATTTCTGATAGAAAGCCGTGAGAGCACGAGAGAAACTCTAAGCCTTTGGAAGTGCACTGCTAGATCAGGTAAGGGAAGCTTATAAGTTTAATTCATACTGCTTGATTTTGTGATATGAGTTGAATGTATGTAAAGTCTGATGTTTGAGCTGTTGTGAACGGTTACTGATATAGGATATGATTTCTGATGTTGGTTTAATCTGTCATGAACAAATACTGCTTGTATGTATTATATATGTTGTTTTTGATTTTGATTAAATGCATGTTGATCTGATCATGTATAAATGGAGTATGGTGATTGTATAGTTGGAATGATTCAAATGTTGAAATCGGTATGATGATGATGTTTAAGGTGAATTAAATCTGCAATGAAAGTTATAAAGTTATAAATTGGAAATCTGGAAAATTTTGCTAAGGTTGAGAAATCTGAAATTTCATTCTTTCCCACTGATAAATGACGTTCGTCCCTGTACGGTCTTAAACCGTTCGGCATTTCAGTAAAGTAACTTAGATTGGGATTCTTTCATTTGGAAAGAATTCTGCTCATGAACGAGCGTCCCAAATTGAATGTCTGAGCGTTCGTCTAGCTCAGCAATATTTAAATATTTAAAACTTTATGAATAAGTAACGCCCGGTCTTATACCGAGGCGTTCGTCCTAATTAGCGTTCGGCCTTATGTTGAACGTTCGTCCCTGATAGCGCTCGTCCTTATGTTGAGCGTTCGTTTTTCATAAGCGTTCGGCCTTATGTCGAGTGTTCGTCATTTGTAGCGTTCGGCATTATGTCGAGCGTCCGTTCTCAATAAGCGCTCGGTCTTATCACGAGCGTCCGTTCTGAATCTCGCTAGGTCTCTTACCTCGCGTTCGTACTAAGTGAATATTCAATTGATAAAATAGCGTTCGTTCAAAGTATTTAAATATTCATTTTCTTTGCGTTCGTCCCATTCCTGGAATTGGATTCATATGTAAATCTATTGAAAAATAATTCTAAGTGTTCTTGACCCTTCTTTGTAAATTAAATCTGGTTCAAGTTTCTATCATGATTATTTTCTAAGTACCAATACACCTCAAGTCGAGTCATATTCATATAACCGAATCCACAGAAATTACGTTCGTTATGTTATTCTTTTACAGTCAAAGATGAAATTGATGTTACATCGTATTGAATTACAGTGTGAATACTATATGGATCGAATCTATGATTATGGATATTGGATGAGCGTTCCAGGGAGGAACGTCTCTTATATGATTGAATATTGAATTGGTAAAGTATGACTGTGGTTAGTTAATGCTGGCTTGGTCCATCCTGATATTCCGTGATGCTCATCTTCACGTAGAAGGGGGTAGTCATGTGTGGGAATGGCAGGAGGTCTTTCGTATCCCTCACTTAGCAGGGGCGAAGGATTAACCTCAAGTGGAAGCTGATTAGGTATATCCCGGCTATTACACCACTTGGGTGCAAGGACGCCTGTAACTACATGGTTCATACAGTCCGGACGGTCTGTCATATATATCTTTCTATGTTAAATTACATGATTAAGTTACTTGATGTATGTGTGAATCGAATTACGAACTGTATGTGTGTTGTATTAATTAAACAGTATAAGCTTACCCTTGCGTTTTCCATTTGTGTTGTCTACTGTCCATGTGCTTTCGTCTTGTCAAAATGCAATGATCATCCGTTGTGGATGTGAGCAGATGGTGATGCATCCCTTGAAGTCATGCTGGAAGAAGAAAATTTGGAGGATGCAAATCTGGTGGAAGTTGAAGTTAAAGCCGAGCCTTAGAGCGCTCGTTAGTTTAGTACTGTATATATATTAGTTCATTTTGGAACGTTCGGTTATCATTTTTGTAAAACCGTTCGTTATTAGTGCTCGTTATTTTTGAGCTGAAATTTGTAACTCTGAAACCTTAAGTTGTTCTGCTTTATTTTCTCTGCACTTGGATACGCTCGTTAATTGTACACCAGCCGTTAGGCTTTGAACCTTGGTTTCCTGTTAATATTAAGACTGTTTACTGTTCACTGTTAATTGTAATTAATTCTGAATTATGGTATTACTATATTTTGGGATGTTACATTAGTGGTATCAGAGCAGTTTTGTTCTTTTAAGGAACACTGTAGGTTATGAGTGCACTACGTTTTTGCTGTGTGCTTATTATGTGTTAAGGAGTTATTGTTTTAACTCTTGAACTTTACTAACGCTCGTTTTTCTCTGATCCAGAGAACTAATGGCGCCTAGACTTCCTCCTCCTCCCCAACCGAGTGAGTCAGATACGTCCAGCAACACTAGGTTGTTGGAAACTGTGGTTGAAAGGCTACATCAACAGAACACAACGTTGCTGGAGCAGAACGCCACTCTGATGCAGCAAAACCAAGCTGCTATGCAAGGTTTGGAGGCCTCGCGTGTCAATTCTGAAAACACGCAAAGGCAGTTGATGGAGATCTTGGCTGCAACTAGAGGTGCGCCTGGAGCATCTTCTTCAAACGCTGCTCAACCGAACGCTGAATGGAGTCTGGAGAGTTTCCTTCAGCATCACCCTGCCAAGTTCAGTGGGAAGGGTCTACCGGATGAAGCTGATCAGTGGCTGAGGGACATGGAGAGAATTTTCAACGCCAAGAGATGTCCGGATGAAAACCGCTTGGTGTATACAGAGTACTTGCTAACTGGAGAGGCGAGCCACTGGTGGGCAAGCGTCAGAGCCATTTTAACAGACGCTCACCAGCAGATTACTTGGGAAGTGTTCAGAAACAAATTCTATGAAGAGTACTTCCCTGACAGTGTCCGTTTTGCAAAGGAGGTTGAATTTTTATAGCTGGTTCAGGGGGGAATGTCAGTTTCTGAATATACGAACAAGTTCAAACACTTGATTCGCTTCAATACAATGGCCGCTAGTGAGGAGTGGCAGTGCAGAAAATTTGAGAACGGTCTACGCAGTGATCTAAAGGTTGTGATTTCCAGTTTGTGTATCAGAACGTTCCCTGCTATGGTTGAGAGGGCCAAGGTGTTGGAGAAGAACTTGGCAGAGGCGGAACTACACAAGAAGCAACAACAAGTTAGTAGGGGACCAATGGTGTCCAGGGGAGGTTCTGTTCAAAGGAGACTACCTTACTCTCGTCCGAATCAATCAGCCAATACGAGTGGTTCTCAAGCATTGATTCCTGTCGGACAGACTGGACAAGGAAATGTAACTTGCTTTCAATGTGGGGGGCCGCATTATCGTTCGTCCTGCCCTCAGCTAGTGGGAGGAAAACACTGCAACCGATGTGGACGAAACGGACACGTGGGGAACGAGTGTAACATGAGTGGAAGAGCAGTGATGAGACCACCAAACGCTGGAAGAAGTCAGCCCAGGGGGGGACGAGCACAAGCAGTAGGTCGTGTGTACGCTATCACTGGAGCGGAGGCAGCAAGCGCAGGTAATCTTATAATTGGTGAATGCTTGCTGTTTGGAATGCCTTGTCATGTACTGTTTGATTCTGGGGCGACGCACTCCTTCATCTCGAAGGCGTGTGTTGAAAAGCTGGGAATAGTGGAGAGGGATATGCAGTTTGACTTGGTGGTATCAACACCAGCGGCTGGAGAGATTAGGACATCTACCGTGTGCACTAGATGTCCTATTGTGGTTGAGGGGCATAGTTATAAGGTGAACTTAATCTGTTTACCTTTGAAGGACTTGGAAATAATTCTAGGAATGGATTGGTTGGCTACCAACCATATTATTATAGATTGTGGGAAGAAGGAATTAGTTTTTCCAAATGAAGAAGAGGAAGAACTGTCAATCACTCTTGGGCAGTTTAGGGAGGACATCATGGAGGGAGCAAGCTGTTTCCTTATCATGACGTATGAAGGCAATGAGTTAGAGCGTTCATCCAATGTTGATAACAGTGGAGGAAGAACAGTAGTGGATGAATTTCCAGATGTTTTTCCGGATGAGGTACCTGGTCTACCCCCCATCCGTGAGGTAGAATTCACAATTGATTTGGTAACCACTGCTGCACCCATCTCGGTTCAACCATATAGAATGGCACCAGCTGAGTTGGCCGAACTCAAGAAGCAGATTGAAGAATTGATGGACAAAAGGTTCATCCGTCCTAGTGCTTCACCATGGGGAGCACCTGTGTTGTTGGTTAAGAAGAAGGATGGCAGCTCACGGCTATGCATTGATTGTAGGCAACTTAATAAGCTGACCATCAAGAACAAGTATCCACTGCCAAGGATAGACGATCTTCTGGATCAGTTGCATGGTGCGTGTGTATTTTCTAAGATTGACTTACGTTCGGGCTATCATCAAATTAGAGTGAAAGAGGAGGATATTCAGAAGACAGCATTCCGATCTCGATATGGTCATTATGAGTATGTGGTGATGCCCTTTGGAGTGACAAACGCACCTGCAATCTTCATGGATTACATGAACAGAATTTTTAGACCGTACTTGGATAAGTTTGTCGTGGTGTTTATTGATGACATCCTCATTTATTCCAAGAGCTTTGAAGAGCATGAAGACCATTTGAGAATTGTCTTGAGCGTGTTGAGGGAGAAAGAGCTGTATGCCAAGCGTTCAAAGTGTGAATTCTGGATGAAGGAGATCCAATTTTTGGGGCACGTTGTTTCTGCTGGTGGTATTGCAGTAGATCCAGCCAAGGTGAAGGCAGTGCTGGATTGGGAGAGTCCACGCTCTGTCACGGAGGTTAGGAGCTTTGTGGGACTTGCGGGCTACTATAGGCGGTTTATTGAAGGATTTTCTAAGATAGTAGCCCCTCTGACTTACCTCACCAGGAAGGACCAGCCGTTTGCTTGGACAGATAAATGTGAGGAGAGCTTCCAGGAATTGAAGAGGAAATTGACAAGCGCTCCTGTGTTGGTCATTCCAGATACAGCCAAACCTTTTGAAGTGTATTGTGATGCATCCTATCAAGGTTTGGGCTGTGTACTGATGCAGGAAAGAAGGGCAGTGGCATACGCTTCCAGGCAGTTAAAAATTCATGAGAAGAATTACCCCACACACGACTTGGAGCTAGCAGCAGTCGTGTTTGCATTAAAAATCTGGAGACATTATCTGTATGGTGCAACGTTTCAAGTGTTTAGTGATCACAAGAGTCTCAAGTACCTCTTTGATCAAAAGGAATTAAATATGAGGCAAAGGAGGTGGCTTGAATTCTTGAAGGATTATGAATTCGAACTGTTGTATCATCCTGGAAAAGCTAATGTGGTGGCTGATGCCTTGAGTAGGAAGGCCGTAAGAGTTTCTGCAATGATGGTGAAGGAACTGAAATTGGTGGAGAGTTTTAGAGATCTAAGATTACAATTTGATTTAGGAGCGAACGTTATAAAGTGCTGTAATCTTAGAATTTCCAGTGATGTGTTTGACAGAATTTGGATGAAGCAACGTGAGGATGAAGAATTGGTGAAAATTTTTAACGTGCTTGGTACAGATCAGGCCAAGGAGTTTAATGCTGGGACGGATGGTATGCTACGTTACCTTGGTAGGACGTGCGTTCCCAATGATGGCGAACTGAAACGGATCATCCTGGAGGAAGCACATCACAGCCGTCTTAGCATGCATCCTGGCATGACTAAGATGTATCAGGACCTTCGTTTGTCATTCTGGTGGCCTGGTATGAAGAGTGACATTGCACGTTTTGTGTCATCTTGTTTAACCTGTCAAAGAGCCAAGGCTGAACATCAAAGACCAGGAGGATTGCTGCAGCCGTTGGAGATTCCAGAATGGAAGTGGGATAGCATCTCCATGGATTTCGTGACTCATCTGCCACGTACAGTCCGAAACCATGATTCAATTTGGGTAATTGTGGATAGATTGACTAAGAGCGCCCATTTCCTGGCTGTTAATTTAAAGATGTCCATGACAAACTTGGCCAAATTGTACATTAGAGAGATTGTTAGACTGCATGGAGTTCCTTCGAGTATTATATCAGATCGGGACACGAGATTCACATCTTGTTTTTGGCAGTCACTGCAAGGAGAATTGGGAAGCAAACTGCAAACGAGTTCTGCTTATCACCCTCAGACGGATGGCCAATCTGAGCGAACCATCCAGACTCTTGAAGACTTGTTGAGGACTTGCGTTATAGATCATATGGGAGTATGGGATGAAGTTCTGCCGCTTGTTGAATTCACATACAATAACAGCTTTCAAGCAAGCATAGGAATGGCACCGTTTGAAGCTCTTTATGGAAGGAAGTGTAGAACTCCTTTGTGTTGGTTCCAAGAAGGCGAGAATGTGTTAACCGGACCTGACTTGATCCAGCAAACAACCGAGAAGGTGAAACTAATCCAGGAACGTTTGAAAACGTCTCAAAGCAGGCAGAAATCTTATGCTGATAAGAGAAGAAGACCCTTAGAGTTCTCTGCTGGTGATCATGTTTTTCTAAGGCTGAATCCAATCACTGGAGTGGGAAGAATTCTTCGTCCAAAGAAGCTTTCACCAAAGTACGTAGGACCCTATCAGATTCTGAAGAAGATTGGATCAGTGGCGTATGAACTGGCTTTACCTCCTCAACTGTCCAACCTTCATCCAGTCTTTCACGTTTCACAACTCCGGAAGTATATAGCTGATCCATCACATGTACTGGAGTTAGAAGACATCCAAATTCACCCAGACCGGACACTGGAGATGCAACCTGTTTGTGTGGAAGACAGCCGCACCAGACTCTACAAAGGCAAAGATGTTCATCTCGTGAAAGTGGTGTGGAATGCCAAGAGTGGTGACTCAACATGGGAAGTGGAAGAGGCTGTGAAGAAATTGTATCCTCACCTATTCCCTGGTAAGCTTTAGAATTTTCGAGGACGAAAATTTTTTTTTAGTTAGGGGGAATGTGAGAACCTGATAAATTAATATATACAAATCCATTCTCTGATCACACTTTTAAATGCACTGTGCCACGTCAAATTCCACTCTTTTCCTCTCTGCATGCACTAATGCCATCTGTCACGTTGGAAGCTTCCAAAAGCTGTAGTGGAAATCAGGTGGCAGTATGTGAGTGCACCATCGTTTGACGAGGAAGAGAAAAACAATTTCTCTGAAAACACTTCTCTTCCTTCCATGCAATCTTCTTCTTCCTCAAGAAATTCTGGCCTTCCATCTTCTCTGCATTCTCCCTGAACTCTTTCATATTCTCTCTAAGATAACTCACCTTCATCTCCTCCAATCTCATTTCAGACACCGTAGGAAACCTCTCTGCACCGTGAGCATTCTTCTGAACCGAACAGAACTGAGAACTGAACTGGTAAGTTCTCGTCTCTGCACCTTCATCTATTTAGTTCCTGCAAACCAAAATTCTGGTTGCATGCGTGAGTTAGAAGTCTGATCTGTTTACGGTTTTGGTGTGTTAGATTAAGTTGAAGTGGTTGAGTGAATTTCTGATAGAAAGCCGTGAGAGCACGAGAGAAACTCTAAGCTTTTGGAAGTGCACTGCTAGATCAGGTAAGGGAAGCTTATAAGTTTAATTCATACTGCTTGATTTCTTTGTGATATGAGTTGCATGTATGTAAAGTCTGATGTTTGAGCTGTTATGAACGGTTACTGATATCTGATATGATTTCTGATGTTGGTTTAATCTGTCATGAACAAATATTGATTGTATGTATTATATATGTTGTTTTTGATTTTTGATTAAATGCATGTTGATCTGATCATGTATAAATGGAGTATGGTGATTGTATAGTTGGAATGAGTCAAATGTTGAAATCTGTATGATGATGATGTTAAGATGAATTAAATCTGGAATGAAAGTTATAAAGTTATAAATTGGAAATCTGGAAAATTTTACTAAGTTTGAGAAATCTGAAATTTCATTCTTTCCCACTGATAAATGACGTTCGTCCCTGTACGGTCTTAAACCGTTCGGCATTTCAGTAAAGTAACTTAGATTGGGATTCTTTCATTTGGAAGGAATTCTGCTCATGAACGAGCGTCCCAAATTGAATGTCTGAGCGTTCGTCTAGCTCAGCAGTATTTAAATATTTAAAACTTTATGAATAAGTAACACTCGGTCTTATACCGAAGCGTTCGTCCTAAATAGCGTTCGGCCTTCTGTTGAACGTTCGTCTTTGATAGCGTTCGTCCTTATGTCGAGCGTTCGTCCTTTATATTGTTCGGCCTTATGTCGAGCGATTCGTCATTCATAGCGTTCGGCCTTATGTCGAACGTCCGTTCTTAATAATGCGTTCGGTCTTATCACGAGCGTCCATTCTAAATCTCGCTTGGTCTCATACCTCGCGTTCGTACTAATTGAATAATTATTTGATAAAATAGCGTTCGTTCTAAAGTATTAGACATTCATTCTCCGTACGTCCGTTAAATCTCTGGCCTTAGTTTTTATTATGCAACCATCTTCAGATATGATTCTAAGTATTCTTGACAATCCATTGTGTATTAAATCTGGTTCATATTTTTATCACAAATATTTTCTAAGCACCAAGTACACTTCAAGTCGAGTCAGTTCATCTAACTGGCCAAATAGAAAATTACGTTTGTTGTATATTTCCCTGAGTATCCAGTAACTTTATTTGGACGTTCGTCCTACTTCTTCAATGGATTGAGCGTTCGTTATTTTTGACTCCTGAACTTAATGATGTAAAAGATGATGGAATATGATAAGTTAAAGTGTGAACACTATGAGAACTGAATTTATGATGTTGGATTTTGGACGAGCGTTCCAGGGAGGAACGTCTCATATATATATATATATTGAAAGATTGAATTGGTAAAGTATGACTATGGTTAGCTAATGCTGGCTTGGTCCATCCTGATATTCCGTGATGCTCATCTTCACGTAGAAGGGAGTAGTCATGTGTGGGAATGGCAGGAGGTCTTTCGTATCCCTCAGTAAAGCCAAAATATCTCAACAATCAATGAAATAAATCAAGCTCCCCTTACCTCTTGAAGACTTCCATGTAAATTTGGGATCTATCTCCTTCCAGACGTGCAGATCAAAATCTCCTTGAAACTTCAGTAGTTCTCCCCTTCCTCTCCCAGATCTTACTGCAACAGCTTCACTCTCACAAGATGTCCAACCCAAATCCTCCTCTCTGCACTTCTGAAGTTGGTGCTGCTTCCCTTGGGTGCTCTTTGAACGGCTGGAAATGGAAGGAAGGGTGCCCTTCCTCTGGCTGCTCTCCCACATGGCTCTCTTCTATGCTTTTGATTCACAGCCACACGGCCCATGGCCATTCATTTCGGCAGCAAGCAATGTTTTGGAATTTAATTGGAACATTCTTTTTGGAGTATGCAAACCGTGCTTGATGGAATGAGGGGGCCACCAATTGGTTGAAAGCTCACGTGGAGGACTCCTAAATGCAAAAGTTGAATTTGTTGAAGTGTAAATAGCACACGGCCCTACACTTTTGCATGTCCATTATTGCTAGAATAAAAATGGGAGCCACCACTTATATAATATAAGGTGACTATTTTGTTGGAAGAAAGCATTATGGCCCACTTTATCACTCATTTCAAAACTGGTTTAGAAGAAACACACACCACTCACGACTTTATTCCCCATGTCCAAGAAATTAATTGAAGAAAGTGCACATGGGACATCTGAAGGAAGAGGACGTTGCTTCTTTTATTCCAAAGAACACGCATGAATTGTTTTGGAGCTGGAACGGTGCACTTCTTATCACAGGTTGATTTCCTTTTTCAAATGCTGCACCAAATTACTTGAGAATGAAGTTGACTCACGGATCTAGCAAGCTTGAGACCTGCAAAAATGAAGAGAACACACAGTCTGATTTGGTTTCACGGACAGCAGTAGCAGCATGCAAGAGGTGTCACTGCCTGGCTGGATGGACAGCGGCAACAGCACCAGTAGCACTTGGAGGAAACGGTCCAACACCTTAAAGACGTAGTTGGTCCAGCAAAAGGAGAAGCCACCTTCACGGTCCAAGGTGCTGGAATCTTAGAGAGAAGCGAGAGAATTTTGGAATGAAGTTTTAGAGAGAGAAAGAATGTGTTTGGAAAATGAATGTCGGCCCTCCCTTTGCTAAGCTTCCAGTAAGTAATAATGCACCTCCAATAATGAAAAAGGTGGGTGACCACCATGTCCCCACCAGTCCTTAAAATACGGGTCTTACATTCTCCCCAACAACAAAAATTTTCGTCCTCGAAAATTAAGTTTATCGGAACTAGTCGAGGTAATTTCTCTCATCTCATCCTCTAACCTTCAGGTGGTTGCCTGTTATACCATTCCAGATGACCTTAAATCGTTTAACAGTTCGTCCTCGATCCTTACTGGTTGCACTTCAAATGACAAATCCTTTCTGGCTTGCATACTCTCAACCTCAAACACTTACCTAAAATGATCTTCATGCTCTTGTGAAGGAGGAAACCATAAACTTCTTTCAGGAAAACATCAAAGAAGTCATTCGCGACCACGAAGTTTACACTCCGAATTCTCCTTCGCCGCAAGATCTGAAGCTTGAGTCGCTTCCATGGGTGATAACACTAAGAAGCAACTATCATTTTCCAGGAGGTCTTGCCTTATCTAACTACTTCTCGAAATTTTCTCCTTCTACTTCCTTTCTTGATACTTATTTCCCCTAGTCTGCTATAGAATTTCCTATTCCATTCTTAATTTAAATTTTAGGTCATCCACCATTTTCTTATTCAGATTCCAACCATCACTAATACCTAGGTTCATGTTACCAAACTCTCACAGCGTCACCCAGTTTCTTGCCAACACGTCCTTTTCTTCTGACTGTTAACATTACTGATATTCTAAACCCAACTTATTTCTCCAACCTTGTTACAACCATATTTATCCAAAGCTTCTCTTAATCTAGCCTCTGAACTCCTTGCGAAAGTACAACATATGACCTTATGGCTTGATTTCTGGAAATTTTCATCACTCATAACCTTACTCCTAAACTCCAATATCTTCACTCGCCCTCCGAAGCTTAACTTTAAGTCTTTTAACTCCTATTTTCGAAGCAAGAATTTGTCCCAAAAGGCTTAAACCAATTCTAATAAAGGTATACAACTCAAGTTGTCCTTGAACATGTATTCCTCTACTACTATCGAGCACATTAGACCACCACGAAAGCAAGAACAAGTGTAACATCCCAAAATATAGTAATTACCATAATTCAGAATTAATTACAATTAACAGCAACATAAGCAGTCTTTGTATTAAACTCAGCGTTTAAAGGCCTAACGGCATCAGTACAAAAGAACGTACGTTCAAAATAGAAATCAGAGATAAACAGGACGAACGGTTTTACAAAACATTTAACCGTACGTACAACTATTCTACCATTTACAGCACAAATCTAATGAGCGCTCTAAGGCTCGGCCTTGACTTCCACCTCAACCATATTTGCATCATCCAAATTTTCTTCTTCCAGTATCTCTTCAAGAGATGCACCACCATCTGCTCACATCCACAACGGATGATCATTTCAAGACAGGACGAACGTACATGGACAATTGACAACACAAGGAAAACGAAAAGGGTAAGCTTATAATATTTAATTCATACATCCAACATACACATTAAACATTTCAATGCACACGCACAACATACAATTTAACATAATTCATTATAGTAATTTATAAGTATAATATACGACCGTCCGGACTGTATGAACCGTGTAGCTACAGGCGTCCTGTAACATCCCAAAATATAGTAATACCATAATTCAGAATTAATTACAATTAACAGTGAACAGTAAACAGTCTTAATATTAACAGGAAACCAAGGTTCAAAGCCTAATGGCTGGTGTACAAATAACGAGCGTATCCAAATGCAGAGAAAATAAAGCAGAACAACTTAAGGTTTCAGAGTTACAAATTACAGCTCAAAATAACGAGCACTAACAACGAACGGTTTTACAAGATGATAACCGAACGTCCCAAAATGAGCTAATATATAAATACAGTACTAAACTAACGAGCGCTCTAAGGCTCGGCTTTAACTTCAACTTCCACCAGATTTGCATCCTCCAAATTTTCTTCTTCCAGCATAACTTCAAGGGATGCATCACCATCTGCTCACATCCACAACGGATGATCATTGCATTTTGACAAGACGAAAGCACATGGACAGTAGACAACACAAATGGAAAACGCAAGGGTAAGCTTATACTGTTTAATTAATACAACACACATACAGTTCGTAATTCGATTCACACATACATCAAGTAACTTAATCATGTAATTTAACATAGAAAGATATATAAGACAGACCGTCCGGACTGTATGAACCATGTAGTTACAGGCGTCCTTGCACCCAAGTGGTGTAGTAGCCGGGATATACCTAATCAGCTTCCACTTGAGGTAAATCCTTCGCCCCTGCTAAGTGAGGGATACGAAAGACCTCCTGCCATTCCCACACATGACTACCCCCTTCTACGTGAAGATGAGCATCACGGAATATCAGGATGGACCAAGCCAGCATTAACTAACCACAGTCATACTTTACCAATTCAATATTCAATCATATAAGAGACGTTCCTCCCTGGAACGCTCATCCAATATCCATAATCATAGATTCAATCCATATAGTGTTCACACTGTAATTCAATATGATGTAACATCAATTTCATCTTTAACTGTAAGAGAATAACAGAACGAACGTACAGTCCACTGAACACTCAGGGCGAACGTCCAAATAACTTCACTGGATACTCAGGAAAAATACTTAGAACGAACGTAATTTCTGTGGATTCTGTTAAATGAACCGACTCGACTTGAAGTGTACTGGTACTTAGAAAATAATTATGATAGAAACTTGAACCAGATTTAATGTACCAAGGAGGGTCAAGAACACTTAAAATTATTTTTCAAGAGATTTACATATGAATCCAATTCCAGGAATGGAACGAACACAAAGAAAAATGAATATTTAAATACTTTGAACGAACGATATTTTATCAATTGAATATTCACTTAGTACGAACGCGAGGTAAGAGACCTAGCGAGATTCAGAACGGACGCTCGTGATAAGACCGAGCGCTTATTGACAACGGACGCTCGACATAAGGCCGAACGCTACAAATGACGAACGCTCGACATAAGGCCGAACGCTTATGAAAAACGAACGCTCGACATAAGGACGAGCGCTATCAAAGACGAACGTTCAACATAAGGCCGAACGCTAATTAGGACGAACGCCTCGGTATAAGACCGAGCGTTACTTATTCATAAAGTTTTAAATATTTAAATATTGCTGAGCTAGACGAACGCTCAGACATTCAATTTGGGACGCTCGTTCATGAGCAGAATTCCTTCCAAATGAAAGAATCCCAATCTAAGTTACTTTACTGAAATGCCGAACGGTTTAAGACCGTACAGGGACGAACGTCATTTATCAGTGGGAAAGAATTAAATTTCAGATTTCTCAACCTTAGCAAAATTTTCCAGATTTCCAATTTATAACTTTCATTCCAGATTTAATTCACCTTAAACATCATCATCATACAGATTTCAACATTTGAATCATTCCAACTATACAATCACCATACTCCATTTATACATAATCAGATCAACATGCATTTAATAAAAATCAAAAACAACATATATAATACATACAAGCAGTATTTGTTCATGACAGATTAAACCAACATCAGAAATCATATCAGATATCAGTAACCGTTCATAACAGCTCAAACATCAGACTTTACATACATGCAACTCATATCACAAAAATCAAGCAGTATGAATTAAACTTATAAGCTTCCCTTACCTGATCTAGCAGTGCACTTCCAAAATGCTTAGAGTTTCTCTCGTGCTCTCACGACTTTCTATCAGAAATTCACTCAACCACTTCAACTTAATCTAACACACCAAAAATCGTAAACAGATCAGACTTCTAACTCATGCATGCAACCAGAATTTTGGTTTGCATGAACTAAATGGACGAAGGTGCAAAGACGAGAACTTACCAGTTCAGTTCTCAATTCTGTTCGGATCAGAATGATGTTCACAGTGCAGGGAAGGCTTCTATGGTGTCTGAAATGAGATCAGAGGTTTGATGGTGAGTTATCTTAGAGAAAAGATGAAAACGGTTTAGAGAGAGGGCAGAGAATTTGGAAGCAGAAATTCTGAGAAGAAGATGAAACATGCAGGAGGAAGAGGGAGAGTTTTTCAGAATTATTTTTCTCTTCCCAATGCAGAATAAACTCCCCAACCTCCACACGCCACTTGTCTCCCCCTAACCTTCTCAGAATGCTCCAACCGTGACACATGGCAGGCGCATGCAGTGGAAGTGTGAGTGCATTTTGACGTGTCACGGTGCATTAAAATAGTGATCAGAGAATGAATTAGTGTGTATTAATTTATCAGGTTCTCACACGTCCTTGCACCCGAGTGATGTAGTAACTGGGATACCCTCAACAGCTGCCACTCGAGGTTAGCTCTATCCAAAGTACCCCTAAGGAATAGAACCTCCTGCCATTCCCACACATGACTACTCCCTTCTACGTGAAGATGAGCATCACGGAATATCAGGATGGACCAAGCCAGCATTAGCTATCCATAGTCATACTTTACCAATTCAATCTTTCAATATATATATATATATATATGAGACGTTCTTCCCTGGAACGCTCGTCCAAAATCCAACATCATAAATTCAGTTCTCATAGTGTTCACACTTTAACTTATCATATTCCATCATCTTTTACATCATTAGGTTCAGGAGTCAAAAATGACGAACGCTCAATCCATTGAAGAAGTAGGACGAACGTCCAAATAAAGTTACTAGATACTCAGGGAAATATACAACAAACGTAATTTTCTATTTGGCCAGTTAGATGAACTGACTCGACTTGAAGTGTACTGATACTTAGAAAATATTTGTGATAAAAATATGAACCAGATTTAATACACAATGGATTGTCAAAAATACTTAGAATCATATTTGAAGATGGTTGCATAATGAAAACTAAGGCCAGAGATTTAACGGACGTACGGAGAATGAATGTCTAATACTTTAGAACGAACGCTATTTTATCAAATAATTATTCAATTAGTACGAACGCGAGGTATGAGACCAAGCGAGATTTAGAATGGACGCTCGTGATAAGACCGAGCGCTTTATTAAGAACGGACGCTCGACATAAGGCCGAACGCTATGAATGGCGAATCGCTCGACATAAGGTCGAACGCTATAAAGGACGAACGCTCGACATAAGGACGAACGCTATCAAAGACGAACGTTCAACATAAGGCCGAACGCTATTTAGGACGAACGCTTCGGTATAAGACCGAGCGTTACTTATTCATAAAGTTTTAAATATTTAAATATTGCTGAGCTAGACGAACGCTCAGACCATCAACCGGGGACGCTCGCTCTCGAGCAGAATTCTTTCCAAATGAAGGAATTCTATTCTAAGTTATTTTAAAGAAAAACCGAACGGTCTAAGACCGTACAGTGACGAGCGTCAATTATCAAGGGAATAATTTAGGTTTTCAGATTTCTCAAGCTTAACGAATTTCCAGATTTCAACATCTCAACATATACTTTATAATTCAAACAATTCTCAAGTCTTTAAACTTTATAAATTCTACTTCCAGATTAATTCCCATTCAACAATCAACCTATTAAGAACTCATACATTATAATATTCATCCATCACTCATACGAATCAAACCAACATGCAGTTTCAAACCACCCAAACATATATAATACAGTCAACAGTGCTCGTTCATGACAGATAAATCAAAAATCAGAATCATAATCCATAACAGTGGTCCTCCATACAGCTCAAACATAATGCTTCTATCACATGCAATTCAGTTTACACAACATGCAAGTATCAATTAAAATTATAAGCTTCCCTTACCTGGATAGCAGTGTACGCCCTAAAATATGATTTCCACACGTTCAACTACAGTTCTTCTATACGCAACAGCCCCTTAAGTTCCTTCCACTCAATCTAACCACTTGATCTAAACACCCACAACCAGAATTTATTCAGATACAGTCCATGCATAAACCGAGAGCATGGTTTCGCATGAAACCCTAATGGACAGCTACTAAAGAGAGGAACTTACCAGTTGGATTCCAGTTCTGTTCGGTCCAAAAGGAAGACCACAGCTGGATGAATGTTCCTACGGTGCTGAAAACGGGTTTGGAGAAGTAACGTAAGATTAACAGTAGAGAGAAGTTGGAAGCTTTAGAGAGAAGATGGAGAAAATGGAGGTTTGGGTTCAGAGGAAGACGAAGAGTGCGTGGTGCAGGTGAGAGGGTTTTCTGAAAATCCAGTTTTGTTTGATAAAATAATGTTCGTTTGAACGAACGTTTCCCAAGCTGACACCTGCACACCAAACTCTGAATGGGAAACTTCCAACGTGACACGTGGTGCTCCTGCATGCAGCGCTTGGTGCGTTTTTAATGCACTGAGTGTGTGACATGGTGCGTTTGTAAGTGTACAGCAGAGATGAAATCAGAATTGGGAGTGAGTTTAGAGGTAATGATTATTGGTTGTGGTGCGTGCTAAGTGCGGATGTGTCAGAATTAATTTATGCTAATTATTAAGGGTCTCACATTCTCCCTAACTACAAAAATTTTCGTCCTCGAAAATTTAGAACTTACCCGTGAATAAGTGTGGATACAAGTCCTTCATGGCGCTCTCCACTTCCCACGTTGAATCACCAGTCTTGGCATCCCACACTACCTTCACTAAACGAACGTCTTTTCTCTTGTGTAGCTTGGTGCGAACGTCTTCAATGCGGACTGGTTGCAACTCCAGCGTTCGGTTCGGTTGTAGTTGAATGTCTTCCAGTTCTAAGACATGAGAGGGATTAGCTATGTACTTTCTGAGTTGGGATACGTGGAAAACAGGATGAAGATTTGCTAGTTGAGGGGGCAACGCGAGTTCATAAGCTACTGGTCCAATCTTCTTCAAAATCTGGTACGGCCCTATGAACTTGGGAGATAGCTTCTTTGGACGAACGACTCTGCCTACTCCAGTGATTGGGTTAAGTCTCAAAAATACGTGATCTCCTGTAGCAAACTCCAAAGGTCTTCTTCTCCTATCCGCATATGATTTCTGTCTGCTCAGGGACGTCTTCAATCTTTCCTGGATCAACTTAACTTTGTCAGTCGTTTGCTGGATGAGCTCAGGTCCGGTTAGCACGTTCTCTCCTTCCTGGAACCAGCAAAGTGGCGTTCGGCATTTCCTTCCATAGAGAGCTTCAAACGGCGCCATCCCAATGCTAGTTTGAAAGCTGTTATTGTAAGTAAATTCCACTAGCGGCAGTATTTCATCCCAGGCGCCCAAGTGATCTAGGACGCACGTCCTCAGTAAATCTTCCAGCGTCTGGATGGTACGTTCGGACTGACCGTCCGTTTGAGGATGATACGCTGAACTCATCTGCAGTTTGCTTCCCAACTCGCCTTGTAACGATTGCCAAAACCGAGATGTGAATCTCGTGTCTCGGTCAGAAATTATGCTTGAAGGCACTCCATGAAGACGAACGATCTCCTTGATGTACAACTTAGCCAAATTTGTCATTGACATCTTCAAGTTCACGGCTAAGAAGTGGGCGCTCTTAGTTAATCTATCCACGATCACCCAGATTGAATCATGATTCCTGACCGTGCGTGGTAGATGAGTCACAAAGTCCATGGAGATGCTGTCCCACTTCCATTCAGGAATCTCCAATTGTTGAAGCAATCCACCTGGTCTTTGGTGCTCGGCTTTAGCACGCTGACAAGTTAAGCAAGAAGCCACAAAGCGAGCGACATCACTCTTCATTCCAGGCCACCAGAACGAGCTTCTAAGATCTTGATACATCTTAGTCATACCGGGGTGTATGCTAAGACGACTGTGATGTGCTTCCTCCAGTATAATCCGCTTCAACTCGCCATCATTGGGAACGCACGTCCTACCCATGTAACGCAGTAGGCCGTCCGTTCCTGTATTGAAATGTTTGGCCTGATCCGAACCGAGCGCGCTTAGAATCTTCACCAACTCTTCATCCTCTCGTTGCTTCATTCTAATTCGATCAAAGATATTGCTAGATATTCTAAGGTTACAGCACTTAATACTGTTCGGTTCCAACTCAAACTGCAACCTTAGATCTCTAAAACTCTCTACCAAACCGAGCTCTTTCACCATCATCACCGACAAATGTACTGCCTTCCTGCTTAGAGCGTCCGCCACAACATTAGCCTTTCCAGGATGATAGAGCAACTCAAATTCATAGTCCTTCAAAAATTCCAACCAACGCCTCTGCCTCATGTTCAACTCCTTTTGATCAAATAGATACTTGAGGCTCTTGTGATCACTGAAGACTTGGAATGTAGACCCGTACAAGTAGTGCCTCCAAATCTTCAGTGCGAAAACGACCGCTGCCAATTCCAGGTCGTGCGTTGGATAATTTCTCTCGTGAACCTTCAGTTGGCGAGACGCGTACGCTACTGCTCGTCTCTCTTGCATAAGCACACAGCCAAGCCCTTGATGAGATGCGTCACAGTATACTTCAAAGGGCTTGGACGTGTCTGGAATGATTAATACCGGAGCGCTCGTTAATTTCACTTTCAGCTCCTGAAAACGCTCCTCACACAGATCAGTCCAGGCGAACGGTTGATCCTTCCTAGTCAACTGAGTTAGCGGGGCTACTATCTTAGCAAATCCTTCAATAAAACGCCTATAGTAGCCCGCGAGTCCCACAAAGCTACGAACCTCAGTGACCGTACGCGGACTCTTCCAATCCAACACCGCTCGCACTTTAGCTGGATCTACTGAGATGCCTCCAGCCGACACCACATGTCCCAAAAACTGCACCTCCTTCATCCAGAATTCGCACTTGGACAGCTTTGCATATAATTCCTTCTCATGTAATACTCCAAGTACAATTCTAAGATGTTCCTCATGCTCGTCTTCTGTCTTGGAATAGATGAGAATATCATCTATGAAGACGACTACAAACTTATCCAAATAAGGCCTGAAGATGCGATTCATATACTCCATGAACACGGCTGGAGCGTTCGTCACTCCAAATGGCATCACCACGTATTCATAATGCCCATACCGAGACCTGAACGGTGTCTTATGAATATCATCCTCCTTAACTCTGATTTGATGATATCCGGATCTCAAATCAATCTTTGAAAATACTGCAGCCCCATGCAGTTGATCTAGCAAGTCATCTATCCTCGGCAATGGGTATTTGTTCTTGATGATCAGCTTGTTTAACTGCCTGTAATCTATGCACAACCGAGAGCTGCCATCCTTCTTCTTCACTAATAGTACAGGCGCTCCCCATGGTGACACGCTCGGTCTAATAAACTGCTTGTCCAAGAGTTCTTCAATTTGTTTCTTCAATTCGGCCAACTCTGCAGGCGCCATTCGGTACGGTTGAACCGAGATAGGTGCTGCTGTCGTCACCAAATCTATGGTGAATTCAACTTCCCGAACAGGAGGCAGTCCAGGGATCTCTTCCGGAAAGACGTCTGGAAACTCGTCCACGACCGTTCGTTCAATACCGCCCTCCCTGGACGTTCGTTCTTTTCCTAATTCTCCGAACTCCTGATCTTCATGTGTCATGATCAGGAAACAGCTTGCTCCTTCCATTATATCATCCTTTAATTGACTGAGCGTTACAGAAAATTCTTCTTCTTCTTCATCCGGAAACACCAACTCTTTTTTCCCACAATCTATGAGGATGTGATTGGTAGCCAACCAATCCATTCCTAGAATCACCTCCAACCCTTGAAGAGGTAGGCAGATGAGATTAACTTTGTACTTACGCCCTTCCAATTCTATAGGACACCGGACGCACATAGTGGACGTCCTAACCTCTCCAGCCGCTGGTGTTGACACCACCAGATCGAACGGCATCTCACTCACTTCTAATCCCAGCTTGCAAACGCACGCCTTCGAGATGAAGGAATGCGTTGCTCCCGAATCAAATAACACGCAGCAAGATGTACCAAACACAAAGCATGTACTGATGATGAGTGTACCTGAGTTGGCTGCCTCTGCACCCGTTATGGCATACACTCGTCCTGCTGCTTGGGCTCGTCCTCCTCTAGGTTGATTTCTGCCAGCGTTTGGTGGTCTCATCACTGCTCGTCCACCCATGTTACACTCATTATCCAAGTGTCCGTTTCGCCCACAACGATTACAGTGCTTCACTCCCACCAATTGAGGACAGGACGAACGGTAGTGTGGTCCTCCACACTGGAAACACGTAACATTTCCATACTGACCAGCTCGTCCAGCAGGAACTAAAGCTTGAGAACCGCTCGCATTAGATGGCTGGTTTGGACGAGCGTACGGGACTCTTCTTGGAGTAACATTGCCCCTGGAAACTATAGGTCCTCTACTCACTTGCTGCTGCTTCTTGTGCCTTTCCGCTTCTGCCATGTTCTTCTCTAAAACCTTGGCCCTTTCCACCATGGCAGGAAACGTCCGTATACACAAGCTGGAGATCAAAACCTTCAAGTCACTCCGCAGTCCGTTTTCAAACTTACGGCACTGCCATTCTTCGTTTGTGGCCATCGTGTTGAAACGAACCAAGTGTTTGAACTTGTTCGTATATTCAGAAATAGACATCCCGCCTTGGACCAGTTGAAGAAACTCCACCTCTTTTGCAAACCGGACGCTATCAGGAAAATATTCTTCATAGAATTTACTCCTAAACACTTCCCAAGTAATAGGAGTTTGAGCGTCTGTCAAGAGAGCTTTCACGCTCGCCCACCAGTGGTTCGCCTCACCAGTCAACAAATACTCAGCGTACGCCAACCTGTTCACATCTGGGCAGCGTTTGGCGTTGAAAATTCTCTCAATATCTCCCAGCCACTGATCAGCCTCATCAGGGAGGCACTTTCCACTGAACTTAGCTGGGTGATGCTGCAGGAAGCTCTCCAAACTCCACTCGGCAGTAGGTTGAGCAGCGTTTGAAGAAGATGCTCCAGGCGCACCTCTAGTTGCAGCCAAGATCTCCATCAACTGCCTTTGCGTGTTTTCAGAATTGACACGCGAGGCCTCCAAACCTTGCATAGCAGCTTGGTTTTGCTGCATCAGGGTGGCGTTCTGCTCCAGCAACGTTGTGTTCTGTTGATGCAGCCTTTCAACCACGGTTTCCAGCAACCTAGTATTGCTGGACGTATCGGACTCATTCGGTTGGGGAGGGGGAGGTAGCCTAGGTGCCATTTGTTCTCTGGATGCAGAGAAAAACAAACGAGCGTTAGTTATGTTCCAGAGTTAAAACAATAATAACTCATTAAACATTCAATAAGCACATAGCAAAAACATAGTGCACTCATAACCCTACAGTGTCCCTTAATAGAACAAAACTGCTCTGATACCACTAATGTAACATCCCAAAATATAGTAATTACCATAATTCAGAATTAATTACAATTAACAGCAACATAAGCAGTCTTTGTATTAAACTCAGCGTTTAAAGGCCTAACGGCATCAGTACAAAAGAACGTACGTTCAAAATAGAAATCAGAGATAAACAGGACGAACGGTTTTACAAAACATTTAACCGTACGTACAACTATTCTACCATTTACAGCACAAATCTAATGAGCGCTCTAAGGCTCGGCCTTGACTTCCACCTCAACCATATTTGCGTCATCCAAATTTTCTTCTTCCAGTATCTCTTCAAGAGATGCACCACCATCTGCTCACATCCACAACGGATGATCATTGCAAGATAGGACGAACGTACATGGACAATTGACAACACAAGGAAAACGAAAAGGGTAAGCTTATAATATTTAATTCATACATCCAACATACACATTAAACATTTCAATGCACACGCACAACATACAATTTAACATAATTCATTATAGTAATTTATAAGTATAATATACGACCGTCCGGACTGTATGAACCGTGTAGCTACAGGCGTCCTTGCACCCGAGTGATGTAGTAACTGGGATACCCTCAACAGCTGCCACTCGAGGTTAGCTCTATCCAAAGTACCCCTAAGGAATAGAACCTCCTGCCATTCCCACACATGACTACTCCCTTCTACGTGAAGATGAGCATCACGGAATATCAGGATGGACCAAGCCAGCATTAGCTATCCATAGTCATACTTTACCAATTCAATCTTTCAATATATATATATATATATATGAGACGTTCCTCCCTGGAACGCTCGTCCAAAATCCAACATCATAAATTCAGTTCTCATAGTGTTCACACTTTAACTTATCATATTCCATCATCTTTTACATCATTAGGTTCAGGAGTCAAAAATGACGAACGCTCAATCCATTGAAGAAGTAGGACGAACGTCCAAATAAAGTTACTAGATACTCAGGGAAATATACAACAAACGTAATTTTCTATTTGGCCAGTTAGATGAACTGACTCGACTTGAAGTGTACTGATACTTAGAAAATATTTGTGATAAAAATATGAACCAGATTTAATACACAATGGATTGTCAAAAATACTTAGAATCATATTTGAAGATGGTTGCATAATGAAAACTAAGGCCAGAGATTTAACGGACGTACGGAGAATGAATGTCTAATACTTTAGAACGAACGCTATTTTATCAAATAATTATTCAATTAGTACGAACGCGAGGTATGAGACCAAGCGAGATTTAGAATGGACGCTCGTGATAAGACCGAGCGCTTTATTAAGAACGGACGCTCGACATAAGGCCGAACGCTATGAATGGCGAATCGCTCGACATAAGGCCGAACGCTATAAAGGACGAACGCTCGACATAAGGACGAACGCTATCAAAGACGAACGTTCAACATAAGGCCGAACGCTATTTAGGACGAACGCTTCGGTATAAGACCGAGCGTTACTTATTCATAAAGTTTTAAATATTTAAATACTGCTGAGCTAGACGAACGCTCAGACCATCAACCGGGACGCTCGCTCTCGAGCAGAATTCTTTCCAAATGAAGGAATTCTATTCTATGTTATTTTAAAGAAAAACCGAACGGTCTAAGACCGTACAGTGACGAGCGTCAATTATCAAGGGAATAATTTAGGTTTTCATATTTCTCAAGCTTAACGAATTTCCAGATTTCAACATCTCAACATATACTTTATAATTCAAACAATTCTCAAGTCTTTAAACTTTATAAATTCTACTTCCAGATTAATTCCCATTCAACAATCAACCTATTAAGAACTCATACATTATAATATTCATCCATCACTCATACGAATCAAACCAACATGCAGTTTCAAACCACCCAAACATATATAATACAGTCAACAGTGCTCGTTCATGACAGATAAATCAAAAATCAGAATCATAATCCATAACAGTGGTCCTCCATACAGCTCAAACATAATGCTTCTATCACATGCAATTCAGTTTACACAACATGCAAGTATCAATTAAAATTATAAGCTTCCCTTACCTGGATAGCAGTGTACGCCCTAAAATATGATTTCCACACGTTCAACTACAGTTCTTCTATACGCAACAGCCCCTTAAGTTCCTTCCACTCAATCTAACCACTTGATCTAAACACCCATAACCAGAATTTATTCAGATACAGTCCATGCATAAACCGAGAGCATGGTTTCGCATGAAACCCTAATGGACAGCTACTAAAGAGAGGAACTTACCAGTTGGATTCCAATTCTGTTCGGTCCAAAAGGAAGACCACAGCTGGATGAATGTTCCTACGGTGCTGAAAACGGGTTTGGAGAAGTAACGTAAGATTAACAGTAGAGAGAAGTTGGAAGCTTTAGAGAGAAGATGGAGAAAATGGAGGTTTGGGTTCAGAGGAAGACGAAGAGTGCGTGGTGCAGGTGAGAGGGTTTTCTGAAAATCCAGTTTTGTTTGATAAAATAATGTTCGTTTGAACGAACGTTTCCCAAGCTGACACCTGCACACCAAACTCTGAATGGGAAACTTCCAACGTGACACGTGGTGCTCCTGCATGCAGCGCTTGGTGCGTTTTTAATGCACTGAGTGTGTGACATGGTGCGTTTGTAAGTGTACAGCAGAGATGAAATCAGAATTGGGAGTGAGTTTAGAGGTAATGATTATTGGTTGTGGTGCGTGCTAAGTGCGGATGTGTCAGAATTAATTTATGCTAATTATTAAGGGTCTCACAACAAGACATGAATTACTACAGGAAACACCACTAAAACTCTAACTCTTTCTTAACTCTAACCTTCAGAATTAAGAAAGGAAAACCATCTATGGTAAAAGTCATGAGTGTGCACCCTCATTACTCTTATCAAGACGTTTTCTGTTCTCAAAACATCTAGTTAGATACACACCTTACTATATAGACACGGAGGAAGTGGTAAATCATACCATTTACACTCAATTCTTCACAGAGAAGACATGGCAAACTCACAACACACAGGTCATCCTAAGGATGAACTGCTCTGATACCATTACTGTAACATCCCAAAAATTCACCCAAAATTAAAAATTATTTCAAAACTTAAATATTATAATAATACATAACATCCCGAACATCAACTAAAATCTATACATCAGTTTTAAGCTCAGACGCAACTGCAAAGATAACATTGAATCCTTCTAATTCGATCTTCCATCTCTTCCTCCACTTGCACAGGATCACGTGACAATCCTTCAACTGCTCCCGTATAACATCACACATTATACGATCATCGCATTCACATGCACAAACAAGCAAAGTAAGGGTGAGCTAACCTGAAACACATCATTTATAAAACGAGCATAGTTATTTCAATACAAATATCATATAATAATTAAGTCAGACATCCTCATGCCAATGTACCATAATTCCTGTTGGACACTCATCCCATAGTACCTAATAATCAATCCAGTACACAATAAACCCTCATCCGGATGATACGTTGATGAGCAAATCAACGGAAGGTGCCCCACTTGTGATTTCATTCTTAGTCCCCTCAATATGTCCACAATCAACCACAGATCAAGACATCCTACTACAGTACCCTCAACCTCAATACATACCCAGATATCATATCATTACTGAATCAAACGATAAAACAACGAACTTATATTACATCGGATACTGTTTACACGAACATTAAGATTGATCACTTAAGCTCGAAACTGAACATCAAATGCTATTATACCGAATACCATTAGGTCGAATACCAAAAGATCAAACGCTAATTAAGATCAAGTACTTAGACTTCACGTTAAGACAGTGTACTCTACTAGAACAATTACTATTATTTCGAACATTATTCAAACGATTGCTCAAAGATCAAATCTCGCACACCACAGATTAAGTACCATTCGGACGAACACTTAATTGATCACTTTACTGGATTTAACACTATCTGAGGGTAACCTCATCGAGACCGGATGTTCCCTACGTACAATCACTAATTGTTAACAATCCTTATCTGAGACAAGCGTCATCCAAACCGGGCACTACCTATGAATGATCACTGCCTGAATCATGCATCATCACGACTAATCACTATTTATTAATCGATCGTTACCTCAACGAATATCAAGGTCGGTCACTCCCCGTAAATGATTACAACCTCAGAGCAACATCACCAATAAAGATCATTCCCTAAGAACCATCACTACGAGACAGAACACTATAATAAATAACACTTGAGTCTGGTTTAAACGCCTAGAGTACTCTGCTGAACACCTCAGTACTGACCGAACGTAATCAAACTAAACCTCAGGTCACCAAATTAAGATCGGACGCTAGCTACCTCAGATCCACTAATCATCAAGATCAACTGTTGCCTAATAACGCTCGCTACTTGAAAATAAATAACACCAAGACCGAACGTCACTAGTAAGAATGCTCGTTACTACCTATAGACCCAACAAGTTTTACTTCCCGTCTCTCTCTCGAAGTATTCCAAATCCAACTTTATCTGCACTACCATCTCTCCCGTATCCGTACGACCATCACGGTTAGAAACCACAGCCACAACATGCAAGATGAATAACCAGAATTATCACATTATAAACCCACTACCTATACTATAACAATTCCCATGATAAATTGACTCACATGACACTGCAGACTAGTCTTTCATAAACTGATGTCGTTTACTTGTAATTTGTCGTCATAACCTGCTCTCAATAACAGGCGACCCGAGCCGTCATCCATCGCGACTTCAGACCTATCTCCCCGACTCCTCAAGGACTAACGAGTAAAAACATCGATACTACGCGTAACGATGCACTATACTCAACACGAGCCGAAGTCATTGGGCGAGACATTCACCTCCTCGCGCAGAAGAAGGTGACACTCGAATCTCCGTCTCACGCGTGAGACTAGCAAAAATGCTAAAAAGACCGACGAAGTTACAAGTAAATAACATAGTGTATGTACCACCTCCAACAGAATAAACGTGCTCAATCACGAAGTCATACATATTCTCAATAATATGTATAACTAAACCAGTAGAATAAACGTGCTCAATCACGAAGTCACACATATTCTCAATAATATGTATAACTAAACCAATAGTATAAACGTGCTCAATCACGAAGTCATACATATTCTCAATAATATGTATAACTAAACCAATAGTATAAACGTGCTCAATCACGAAGTCACACATATTCTCAATAATATGTATAACTAAACCAATATTGGATCAAGGAAATAACCAACAATTCTCAATAATTGCTTCAAAATACTCCCACGGATTCATGCATTATTGCCGAACGCTATTTCCAACACTGATGCTGTCTGAGCGAACGTTCTGGAATAATCTTCATCAAAGGCCGAACGTTGTCGATGAACACCGAACCAAGGTCGAGCGCTCACAAAACCAAGGACGAACGCTACCAAAAACCAAGGACGAACGCTCCCAAAAACATTGGACGAACGCTCACTTAACCAAGGACGAACACATACTTATACTCAAAAACCGAACGCTCGTTATACCCCAAAAGCCGAACGCTCATAATTGTCACAAGGCCGAACGCTCAATTACTGAGCCGAACGCTAAGATCCATCACTTAGGCCGAACGCTAAACCATTGGACGCTTTGGACGAGCGCATAAGATCAAACATCCTAAAAGACCGAACGCTCTTTATAACCTACGGACGTTCGTCTTGAGACCAAGGCCGAACGTTCAAGGTTACTCCACGAAGATACTAAGTTAAGGACGAACGCTCATAATTCACTGTTTGGACGAGCGTCTCATTTTTACAGACTTGACGGACGAACACGGACGTTCGTTAGAAACCGAACGCACAATAATTTGGACGAACGTCGAATTTCACCAGAATTGGACGAATGTTTAGAAATTGGCCGACCACTATTTGGTCGAGCACCGTTGGGCGAACGTCCAATTTTGATTCCCCAAAATTGGACGAACGCGCATTCTGCAGAAATTATGCAGAATCGCACCAGAGTCCAGAAACCCAGAAAACCCTCCCCTTTTCATCCAGATTTTTCACATATTTGCAGCAAAGCCAAAATATCTCAACAATCAATGAAATAAATCAAGCTCCCCTTACCTCTTGAAGACTTCCATGTAAATTTGGGATCTATCTCCTTCCAGACGTGCAGATCAAGATCTCCTTGAAACTTCAGTAGTTCTCCCCTTCCTCTCCCAGATCTTACTGCAACAGCTTCACTCTCACAAGATGTCCAACCCAAATCCTCCTCTCTGCACTTCTGAAGTTGGTGCTGCTTCCCTTGGGTGCTCTTTGAACGGCTGGAAATGGAAGGAAGGGTGCCCTTCCTCTGGCTGCTCTCCCACATGGCTCTCTTCTATGCTTTTGATTCACAGCCACACGGCCCATGGCCATTCATTTCGGCAGCAAGCAATGTTTTGGAATTTAATTGGAACATTCTTTTTGGAGTATGCAAACCGTGCTTGATGGAATGAGGGGGCCACCAATTGGTTGAAAGCTCACGTGGAGGACTCCTAAATGCAAAAGTTGAATTTGTTGAAGTGTAAATAGCACACGGCCCTACACTTTTGCATGTCCATTATTGCTAGAATAAAAATGGGAGCCACCACTTATATAATATAAGGTGACTATTTTGTTGGAAGAAAGCATTATGGCCCACTTTATCACTCATTTCAAAACTGGTTTAGAAGAAACACACACCACTCACGACTTTATTCCCCATGTCCAAGAAATTAATTGAAGAAAGTGCACATGGGACATCTGAAGGAAGAGGACGTTGCTTCTTTTATTCCAAAGAACACGCATGAATTGTTTTGGAGCTGGAACGGTGCACTTCTTATCACAGGTTGATTTCCTTTTTCAAATGCTGCACCAAATTACTTGAGAATGAAGTTGACTCACGGATCTAGCAAGCTTGAGACCTGCAAAAATGAAGAGAACACACAGTCTGATTTGGTTTCACGGACAGCAGTAGCAGCATGCAAGAGGTGTCACTGCCTGGCTGGATGGACAGCGGCAACAGCACCAGTAGCACTTGGAGGAAACGGTCCAACACCTTAAAGACGTAGTTGGTCCAGCAAAAGGAGAAGCCACCTTCACGGTCCAAGGTGCTGGAATCTTAGAGAGAAGCGAGAGAATTTTGGAATGAAGTTTTAGAGAGAGAAAGAATGTGTTTGGAAAATGAATGTCGGCCCTCCCTTTGCTAAGCTTCCAGTAAGTAATAATGCACCTCCAATAATGAAAAAGGTGGGTGACCACCATGTCCCCACCAGTCCTTAAAATACGGGTCTTACAATCATCACTCATTAAACATGCACATTTTGTTTATTTTTGTAATTTTTTTAAAATCTATCTATTATGATAATATAATAGACTGATTTGCCTACTCCCATAAAAAAACCAATAATTAAGTTAATAAATCTAGTCTCATTTTAAATAATTTTTATTGAAGTTAAGCCAATAATATTAAATAGAAAAAAATTATTTCAATAACTTGAAATTTTTATTTATCATCTTGTACTCTGTGAGAACCTGATAAATTAATACACACTAATCCATTCTCTGATCACACCATTAATGCACCGTGCCACGTCAAAACCCACTCACACTCCCACTGCATGCGTCTGCCAAGTGTCACGGTTAAAGCACTCTGAGAACGTTAGTGGAAGACAAGTGGTGTGTGGAGAATGGGAGTTAGTTTCTGTGAAGGAAGGAAGTGAATTTTCAGAAAAACTCTTCCCATTCTCTGCATGCAATCACCTTCTTCCTCACGAAACTCTAGCCTTTCTTCATCTCTGCCTTCTCTCTAAACTTTTTCATCTTCTCTCTAAGATCACTCATTACCAACATCTCTGCTTCCATTTCAGAAACCGTAGAATAATTCTCGGGGTTGTAAGCTTTCATTAGAACCGAACAAGTTAGAATTCTGTGGCGGGTAAGTTCTTTTCCCTTAACGTTTTCTTCTTCTGTTTCTGCAAACCAAATTCTGGTTGCATGAATGAATTATAGGTCTGAACTGTATGTGATTTTGGTATCTTAGATTTAGTGGAAATCGTGGGGTGAATTTCTGGATAGAAAGCCGTGAGAGCACGAGAGAAACCCTAAGCATTTGGAAGTGCACTGCTAGACCAGGTAAGGGAAGCTTTAGTAATTTAATTTAATACCTGTTTGATTTGTATGACAGTAATGAAGTGTGCTGGATGTCTGAAATGTATGAAATATATGAATTTTGAGTGTGCATGAATGAGCAGAGTTGCAATGGATGTATGTTATGAATGTTGTTTGAACTTATTCAGAGAATAAGATGTATGAGTTGTAATGTGATTGATTTTCTGTATGATTTGGAAGGAAAATGATTTGAACTGTATGTTGATGATGATATGTTTGAACTGGAAAAATTCTGTATTGGGGAGATTATAATATGAATTCTGTAATGTATGAGATTTATGGTGAAGATGAATTTTTTTAAAAGTTCAAATCATATGAAATCTGTGAAATTATCGTGTTTGAAAAATCTGGAAATTTTTATCTTCTCTGATTGATCATGTACGCTCGTTATCGAACGGTCTTATACCGTTCGGTTTCCCTGGAAAATCACTTAGAATAAGGGTTATTTCATTTGGAAAGGACTCTGATTAAGAACGAGCGTTATTGGTGTCAAGAGTTAGGTGTGAGCGTTCGGCTTAGCCTAGCTTGTCCCACGATTGAAAATAAATTGAAGAGTATTTAGAACGCTCGGTTTTGTTTCCAGCGTTCGTCATAAGCAGCGCTTAGTATTAGACTGAGCGTTCGTCCAAATGAGCTCTCGGTCTTAGATTGAGCGTTCGTTCAAATGCGCGTTCGTTCTATTTGGTGCTCGGTCATTGACCTAGCGTTCGTCCTAAGAAGGGTTCGGTTTCTACTGAGCGCTCGTCCTTATCATTGCTTCGTGAGCGAACTTCACAGCGTTCGTTCAATTTATTAATCAACGTTCGGTCTTTGACTGGCAGTGTTCGTTTCCGAATTTATTAATGCTCTGATTATTTATTTGAATTCATTTAAACTGTGATGGTCCTTTTCATTTGACCTCAAGTCTTTATACTTAGAATTTTCCTAAGTATTATTCGGATCTTTTAGACTCAATCTCAATTAAATTACTCATTGGTCTTAACGTCCGTGAATGGATAATGGTTCGTTTCTTTTGTTCAGAAACGTGGATGTATGTGTACTGTAATATGTTCTTCCCTATCTATTGAGTGATGAACGTTCTTTAAAATTAAGAGAGTGGAACACAGAATGGAAATTTGAATAAGAGGAATGGTTAATAATGTGCGAATGATGTTTTGATTGAATTTTATTGGATTGGATTGTGAATGAGCGTTCCAAGGAGGAACGTCTCTATGATGTGAATATGAGAAGTAGTGTAGTATGACCATGGTAAAATCGCTGATGGCTGTTCATCCTGATATTCCGTGATTGCTCATCCTCATGTAGAGG